>NW_016809656.1:221384-234029 GCF_001698545.2 Rhinopithecus bieti
CAGATCATATATATATATATATATATATTTTTTTTTTAAACCAGTTTTCCTCTAACAGACAAGAAGTGTTAGTAGCCACTTATTCTTTCCATGTTAGTATCTACAGAGCCATTGAGAGAGACCAAGAACACTATTTATATTCTTGTTCTCAGCCAAGACTCTATAATCAGTCTGATACCAAGAATACTCTATCCAGAAATGCCTTGTGAAATAGGACGACATTGCTTAGGTTGAGATCAAAGATCCTGAGTATGGCCATTATCCCTGGAGTCAGCTTTGACAGAAAGGTTTGAGTCACTACTACATTATGTAGAGTCTCTAATCAGCTCTGTGTAAAACTGAAGCTTTGACCAAACATATTGCCAAGGAATTGTCATAACTAGATATCTTGAAAGTATCCAAGATCCTCACTACCTCCTCTGCACAGATCCTATTGACCAGGGGTCCAGAATTGATGTCCTGGAGTTGTGATCCCATTTTTCTCACACTTGAAATTCTAAATAAATGTGGTGGAAAGGAAGACCTACTTACTCTGTAAATATGGGCCTCCAAGGTGACCCAGATCATTTTGCACACACCAGACAGAAAGCCCCTGTTCCCAAAAACAGGTTTGAATTTCGAATCTGCTACCCTAGTAGCAGACAAACTGTCATGTGACTTACCTAGTAGAATAATAAAGTGGTCAGGTTATTTTTATATTTAAGCAGCTATAATAACAACAACCATGGTACTAATAGCTAACATTTAAATGAGAACTCACCATATGCTGTGCACTTTATAAGCATCATCTCATTTAATATCCCAGTGGCCTTGTAAGTACTATTGTTATTATTTTATTTTTATAGATGGGTAAGCCAAGTAACTTTGCCAGTGTCACTCAAATTGATTAAAGTATCAAACTGGGAGTTAAGTCGAGACCTACATTATTCTAATTCTTGAGTTTTACACCCCTGCTTTTTTTAAAAAAAGAATATCAATGTTACATTTTGGTTGGATTTCATGAGTGGACCTCAGTTTTACAATTGACAAATGAATTATTCATATTTTTCAGATTTTGATATTTCTCCTTTTATCATTTCTTCCAACTTCACATTATCATTGGTGGTAATTAAACTGGACAAGAAAAAGAGTCTTATAAGTATGCATTTTGCAAAGTACTTACATAGTCAATGGGCTTGAGAGATTTGACTTTAGATGCTGGGCAACCGCAGGAAGTAAGGTCAGCATAGAGGCCTTCTTCTAACACACAGTGATTAACAAACACGTCTTCTTGGTAATAGAGGAGCCAGCTAAAAGCCAAGCAGTAAAACATTCAGTCAAATTGCATTCACTTGGCAGTATAGGCTCATTATTTTGCTGTGGGAACTGGTGTAGGAGTAGGGCATAGAAAGTGGTGCAGAGCACCACCACACCAGCTTAAACACACACACACACACACACACACACACACACACACACACACACACACACACACACAACAGCTACCACTATTATTCCTCGACTGTTTATTATGATGCACCAGGCATTAGGCTAGGCACTTTACATATACTATTTCATGGTGTCCTTAATAATTCTATGAGTTAGGAACATCCTCATTTTTATAGGCAGCAAAAGTAAAGATCAGAAAGGTAAGGTGATTTTCCCGTGGTTCCTCAAACTACTCAATGGTAGAGATGAAGTTTGAAATGAGACGATGTATGCTTTCAGCTAAAGACATTCTTTTTATTTAGTGCCTTCACGTATAGCACTCTGGGATTAGATCAGGGTGATTATTAAGTACCTAAACAGATTATAAGCTCTTTTTGGGAAAAATTTAAAATGTTTGTATTCAGTTTAGATGAGCATAGAAGATAGTTTTTTTTTTTAAATCACACAAGAGTATATAAAACCTGTCACCTACAAATCTGACAACTAATAGAAAATTTTAAAAGAAATAAACCCCTCGGAATCTTCAATAGTGAGTTATCTTCAATACAGTATTCATCAAAAGATAGCTAAACACATACCCTTTTGAAAAGAATGAGCCCAAGGGAAAAATTAAATGACTGTTACTAATTTAGTTTTGGTGTGGCTAAGTTCTAGCCCTGTATTTTAAGATCACCAGAACTGTACTCTTGCCAGACCAGTTTAACTTTGGATAACCGTAGAAATGCTGTGTGACATTATAATTTACTGTCATGTCTTCTACTGTAATAAGCATTTCATAGTCAACATTTATCAAAGGTTTCTAGTGTGCCAGGCATAAAGCTAGTGCATTATTTTATTTAGTCCTTCTAAGAAACCTTTGAGGTAGGTATCATTATTAATTCTCCTTTACAGATGAGAAAGCTGAGGTTCAGAGAGATGACTCATTTTGCCTAAAGTTACATAGCTAGAAAATGGTGGAACTGGGCTCAAATCCAGGTCTCTTACACATTCCAGGTGCTTACACAGTTGTCATTGTTCTTGTATTCTTTTATCCTGCTGTTGTATATTTCCTACATGAAGAGACATGTGTGACTAGTTTATCCTATTATTCAGTTCAAGAAAATACATTTTCCTCCAGAAAACTTCAGTGTTTCTCATTAACAGACAATGATCCTAAATCTTGTAAAATATTTTCTTTTATCTTAGTGGAGAAGGAACTCAGAGCCAAATAATAGTAACAAAATTATTTCAGGTCCTTGTGTGTGTGTGTGTGTGTGTTTATTTCTTATTAGAGTTGCAGATCTCTATTTAACTTATTGTGCCCTACTCTGTGTTTTAATGTTGTAAAACTCACATTTTCTTTTCAGAGGTAAGTATATAAACAAAAACAAATACAAGGAGGCTCAAGGCAGAAGAGCTGTAGGAAATAGGAGAAGGAAAGGACTGCTTGATTTAGGGTTAATCAAGAAGGTGAACAGAAATAATGGAGTGGACTGAACCTTAAAGGATATATCTGAATTATTATTAAGCAGGGGTCACAAACTTATATACCTTCAGGAGACCACACAGGTAATGCAGATTTGAGTAGTGTGCCAGGTGGAAAAAAATTGGGAATGGTGGTGATTATGGTATGCTGGAAAGCACATATGCAGTCTACTCACTACCAGCTAATTACTGACAAAGGCAAAAGCTTTCTCCAAGTCGTAAAATCTTCTGATTTTTAAAGAGAAGGTGGAAAACAGCTTCTTCTGAAAAATATCCTAAATGTAAGTATTAATACTTACATTTGTATTAATGTATTACATTTGTAAAAATTGTATTAATACAATTTTTTTAACCTAGCGTATAAGCCAAACAAATGACACCTGCTGGCTAGATTTACCAGAGACCTCCAACCTTTGGTATGAAACAGGCATCAGCAAACTACAGCATGTGGGCCAAATCTGCCCCACTGCTTCTTTTCAAACAGCCCATAAGCTAAGACTGGTTTTCACATTTTCAGAGGGCTTAAAATTTTAAAAGAAGACTATTTCATGACATGTAAATGTTACATACAATTAAAATGTCAATGTCCATAAATAATGTTTCATTGGAATGCAGCTGTGCCTATTGGTTTGTGTATTGCGTATGGCTGCTTTTGTGCTATGTCTAATAGCAGTGTTGAGAGTAGCTGGGATAGAGCCTGTGGAACCCACAAAGTCAAAAATATTCACTATCTAATTCTTTATAAAGTGTACTGACCCCCGGTATAGAAGGTATGGAGGAAAGCAAATGTTAGAAAAGAGAATAGGATGGGAAATGGATAGGAAAAGGAGGCTAGTTGATGGTAAGGTCAGGAAAAGAAAGAGCTTGAACTTGATTGGACTGGTACTAGAAAATGGCTGGGAATTAAAGCATTAGCAAAAATATTAAACTGGATTTTGGGACACATAATTGGACTGTGATTTGTTTGGGGTAAACACTAGAAATTAGATGACACTGAAACAGGCGGTAGCTAAGAGACTGAAGTTTTTGAAGTGAAAAATAGAAGGCCCAGGCCTCTAATGATTCAAGGGAGAAGGGAGGAAAACTGACAAACCTAATATATTTTAAAGGAAGAAAAGAGACTTTGATAGGTTGCTGGGTAGATGTTTGATACATAGAGATGCCACTGAACTGTACAATTAAAAATTGTTAAAATGGTAAATTTTATTTTAGCACAATAAAAAATTTGTAGAATATATTTTAGCTGTGAGAATCACATGTAGTTTCATATACACGTGAAAAATATACAGTATATTGTTGCAATTGGAAGAATATCCAATTCAGAGATGAGAAAAAAAGACCAAAGGAATCATGGGTCTGAAATTTGGTATGTGATCTTGGGAAACCCTAACTCTGAACCTGGTTTCCACATCTGTGAAAGGGGGATGATGAATACTTCGTTAAAAGGTTAAAAAAATTAGGATTAATATGTCTTACTTCTAAAACACCAGGTATTTTATCGCATTCTACTGTGTGAGACAATAAATATACAATATAAACATTCAAAATATTTAGGAAATAATCTAAGATCACAGTGAGAGACAAAAATCAAAATGTTCCCTAAGTTGGTTAATCAGCATTCTGCTTTTCTGTATTCCATCATAGCTCAAAATACAAATTAAGCAAAATTAATATAGATCAGTTAGCAGGTAACCAATGCCTGTTGAAGATAAATTTTAAAGATTCACTGTGCATGCAAAAAATATATCTCTGTAAATTTAAGAACATTAGTTATTAAATAACAGCAGAAAACACTAAGTAAGCATACTTACCAACCTCGAAGAACTTTAAAAGAACATGGTATGAGTGAAGTCAAATCAGAAGTTTCTTCTGTAAAATCTATACATTCACCTTGGAACCCTGGTTTACTGAATACTTTGAGCTACAAGAACAACAACACAACAGTTAAACAGAAAAAAAATGGTCTTAGATTATCAAAAGCAAATAAAAACCTTTAATTTCATGAATTTATAAAATGTAGCAAAATATCAGACTCATGTTTTATCTATTATCAATGAATTCATATTAGGGATAATGATATGCTCCTTAAACTTGCTTTCTTACATGTTTTCAGGAATGGAACGTCACTGTTGGTTTACCATTTTCTTGCCTCTCTTCCACCAAATTGTGGGAACAGAGGCCTAGAAAACAATTCTACCTATAAAAGAGTACATTAGAGTCCTTCCTCCACTAACATGTGGTCCTTTATTCTCTCAAACAATCACTATGCCCTATGTTGAGACCAGATGTATAAAATAAGAAGAAATTTAGTGCTAAACATGAAAGAGGCTTAGATTAGTATAAGGCTACATGGTTAGATGCTTCTCTCCCTAGCTCTTCCTGATCCACAGTTAATATAAGAAGAGGAGAGCATGAGCGCATGCCCATAAGCAAGCATGAAGAGTACCCAGGAGGGCACACGAGCAGATGGCAGAGGAGATAATAATGACGGGATTAGTGGAAGATTTATGGTGAAGAAAGAAAGATATCTGTGTCATGTATTTCAGCTTACAGGCTTCGGTTTTCTGATAAGAATACCTTAAATGTGCAGCTTATAGTTATATACAACTACATTTCTACTTTAGTCAATTTTGTCGAGAAAAATCCATGAAATCTCAACTATAATTCCCTTTAGACCAGATATATAATAATCTACAACTCTGGTAGCCTTGAATCTACAATAGGAATGAAAAAAATTAAAGAGCCCATAAAAATTTCATAATACACTGGAGACTTGGAACAACATGGCCCACAGGTCCACCCTGCGCTGACAGGCCTGCACTAGGGCACAGAACACATCATAAGAGACCATCTGCTCATGCTGTCATCGAGGATAAGGCTTTTCTGAGCAGCTAATGTTCACCTCCCTCGTCTTCCCTTTTCTTAGAAGAATTGTTTCTTGGTTATCTCATTCTGCTCTGACCTTACTTGATCTGTTATCAAAGATCAGTCAAAATCAAGGAGGTGAGAAAACTAATTCCCCATGATCATCTGTGGTTTGTACAACACCACTTCCTACTGTGAAACCACACTGTATTTGGAGCATTAAAACATCAAGGGACTTCTTTCCTTAAGGAGATGTGATCCAGCAAGTTTCTGTTGTAGTCCTTGTAGCAGATACAGAGGATAGCAAAGAAATGAAGTCCAAACCAAGACATACTTAGGTTTTTTAACTTAAAGACATATAAAATGTGAGGCTAAAAAGCAAATCACTTTTAACCTCCAAAAAATGCAGAGAAATTTCTCCTGCATGGAAATTCTTAGTAAAAATTAAAGAAAAGCCACATGAGAAGAGAGACATGTTGTCTTGCTCACTAACTACATTCCCAGTTAATTAGTTGTATACTGCTGAACTGAAGATTTATACTTCACCATTTTCACAATGAAGCCATGAAACATCAAATCCTGGACTACTGATAATGCCAGTGAAGCATCTTTCAGATGGTATATATAGTAGCCACCTCCAGTTTTTTGTCTCAGTCTTCATACCCAGAAAAATTAATTAAAATCCATATACACATGCAGAAATAATGTTATAAAGTATCTCTTGATTTGATGGGTTAAAATAGTCTTTGTTCAAACTTTAAAAACTGGGTTAAATGCTTATCTGAGTTTACTAGATGAGATTTGGTGTATGACTCACCCAGAATTAGACCAACTCTACAAAAATATGCCTCATTTTGATCACCTTATCAATCCTCAAAACAGAACAATTCTCATAATAATGTTCTGAGGATCAACCATACAGAAACCAACTCTGAGCTTACTGATTATAATAATTAACTTGTGGTTTCTACTCTTGGTGAAATTAAGTGACAGAGCCTTGGAGAAATTAAGTCCTTGGAAAAACTAGCTGGATAAATGACCATGTTGGCTTCCTTTACAGAACAACGGATAACAAATATACAAAACAACTCAGGTTGCTTAAAACCAAGGCAAATAGACAAACAAGAGATGAGTGTTTTCCAAACTATACCCATCCTTCTGTGCCACATTGGTATGGCTCAATCCCTAACAGCTCCCCAACTGGAAATAGAAGTGAAGGAAAAAAAGTATCCCTCTGGTTTGCTTTTCACATATATTATTGTATTTCTTTCTTAGAACTACCATTTGAGCAGAAATTATCTCCACTATATTATGAAGATTTCACAGAAATTCTTTTTGCTACATAATTTTCATTTATAATATATGCTAACAATATGTGGTAATATATATCTTTAATATAATGTGATAAACTAAAAATGCAATGAACTACTGACAAAACACAGAAGCTGTGCTTACTTATTCTACAATATCAGCATTATTTTTAATGTAATTTTACTTACTCCAATACTAAAATAATTTCTATGAGAAACTTTCTTCCCTGTCTAAATAAGACTTTCTCTAGCCCTTTGAGCCTCCCTCATAGAAATATGTTGATTATTAAGGAAAAGTCTTGTTTCTATTCTTCTATTACATCACATCTTTCTCATACTGTAGTGTTATATATTTCTCATATTGGTTATATATTGTACAATGATTTCATTTCCCTTATTAATCATAAAGGTTTTCTTTACTGAAATAATTCTTCCTAAGTATTTCTGTGATTTGGCTCCTATAAAAATGATCTGGTTAAAGTGCTACAAAGAAGTGTTTTCTCTTTACTGCTTGTAAATCTTACTGTATTGCCTAAAGCTGTCATTTTCCTATCCCCTATACATGAAAACAGTAGCAACAATTATTACAGATCCTGTGATCACTTTAAAATTCAGTGAGGCTAAATTATCCAATATAAGAAAATACCTAGTTGTTTTTCTTGGTGAGAATCATGCATAAAATGGAACAGGGGCTCAATATTTAAATAAATCCAAACATTTAATTATATCTGGAAATAACCTTTAAAAAGATTCTAGAAACAAAAAGTACTTGGCTGAGTCAAAGGGGAGAACTGGTTAGAATTTCTAGAGAATGATGCCTAATTACAACCGCCTCTGAAAACCAAATTCACTGTTATAAGATTTAATCTAGTATTAGATTCCAATATTCAGGACTTGTGGTAAGAGAGATGATGACGATATGCAGATAATACATATTCTGTTTGGTTTTTGTTTGGGAGGGAAATAAAAAAAAAAAAGTCACTTGCTAACGGTGAAGAATTCTATAGCGATCCTGTATATCTTGAGTTGCTAATTAGACACAATGACCAAGCTTCAGCCTTCAGAAAAAAAAAAAATCTTCTCAATAAAAGGTGGTGTACTCTGCATGTTCTCACTCATAAGTGGGGGTTGAACATTGAGAACATATGGGGACAGAGAAGGGAACAACACACACCAGGGCCTGCTGGGGAGTGAGGGGTGAGAGGAGGGAACTTAGAGGACTGGTCAATAGGTCCAGCAAACCACCATAGTACACGTATACCTATGTAACAAACCTGCACGTTCTGTACATGTATCCCACCCCCCTTTTTTTAGAAGAAATAAAGACAAAAAAAAATTAAAACAAAATAAAACTTTCCTAATCCCAAAACAAAAAATAAAATTAAAAAATAAAAGGTGGCATTCCACCAATATCTCAAATAAGCCACATCTCCTCATGATATGTTTCCAGAACAGTCATTAACAATATTTTCAATCATCATAACACTCATAATGTATACTAATCCCTATACACCTACATTTTCTGGCTTTTCCCCTCTTAGGTTGCTTAACGTTCCCCTTAAAATCACCAGCATAAAAAAATTCCCTCTCTTGACTTGAGCTCTGAAATGAAACTTCCTCCTCATTCCTCAGGGAAAATTAGTACCCCATCTGAACACAGCATCTGTATTGCCAATCTGGCTGTTGTAACTACTGCCTGTTGAAGAGAAAATACTTTCTAGTTATTGAACAGAACCAGTGTGTCAGCCAAGATCTGTTTAAGTAAGTATAAACAAGAAGAATGTCTGAAAATTTGATCCACTGAAAATAACAAGGCCTTTGATACTGGGTAAACTAAGAATGTTTTGTTCATGTGTTACTAAATATCCAGTTATCATACACCTGTCAGAAATGCTTATTCCACAAGGCAATAACTTAGCCATACCCAGAAAAATGAAGTGGAGCTGATTTCACTGGGCGTTTTCTGCGGCTTCCTCTCTTCCAGTTAGACTGGAAATACTATAAAGAAAATCCTCCCAGCAATCTGCCCCAAACAAGGAAGTCCATAAAAAAAGAACAAGGAGGTAGGAGCAGGAGAAACAGAGATTTAAAAAACAAGGCTTTTTATCTGTACTTAGAACTCAAAAAATGTGCAGTTTGAAATAATTTCTCTTTCTTCTATCTACTCATGTTGTTTTGATTCATGTGAAAAAAACACTTTAAAATCCACAGTTGGGAGTTTTCAAAATTTCAAAATAAAATCTGGCAGGAAGTGTCTCTAAATACAACAACTCAATTATATTCAGAAAGGAAATGTTCCCAATAGGCCTGAGCTAATCAGAAAATAATAAAACCCAAAAGCATTGTGAATGGAAACATGGTTAAACTAAGCTGGTCTGAAATAAACACTGACATGAATATGAAAACATACACATTCAGAGAAAACACTGAGCATTATGTAAAGGCAGCAAATGCCAAATATTTAAAAGTAATCACTATATTTGGCTTTCTGACAATTTTTCTGAATTTGTAATTTAAAATAAAACAAAGGAAGCAATGTCTCTCACCCCCTCTTCCTTCTATAGTTGTACTGCTCGTATGATGATTATGTCTTTATTTGATGTAAAACCCTAAACATGTGGTTTTGTCAAGTGTGGTCCGTACTAGAAACGTCTCTTTTGCTACTTCTAGTTGTGTATATGGCACTTACTTAAATTCTGAATCTCAGATTTATTATCTAAAAATGGGAGTAATACTGACCTTACGGACTTATTAGAAACGTTAAATAGGTACAATTTCTAGCCCTCAGTAGAAAATAAACAAATGTTGGGCTCCAAAGTATTGTCCAGTTCCCTTTAAACAATTACTACAGTAGAAATGAATATAGGGTTTCAAGTTCACTAGCTCAGAAATATTTGATTATAGGTATTAGAAATACATGTACATAACAAGCATGCCAAGACAGTGACTTTTCCATGGTAAGTTTGCTCTTCCAGAGATAAATATAATATTCTATGAAGAATGTGACACTGAAGAAAGAATGGACGATGGGAAAGAAAGACTGCCAGAAGTTCAAAATGACCCTAAAGTGGTCATAGCTACAGCTCTGTCAGGAGAAAACAAAAGGAAGTGTGACAAACCCAGTCTAATACAACCACTGACAAAGATGTAAATTCTTCTGCTCATAGATACCAAGTGCAATATAATCTGCTCTGCCAGAGAGACACATAAAAGTTATCTGCAGAAAAGAGAAAGATTTGAGAGAAAGGGTATAAATGCTTTTAGTAAACAATTTAACAATTATAAGAATATTTTTAAACATACCAAATGCGGAGGTTCATTTATCCCAAGTGGTTCCTGAAAACATATTAAAACATTTTCAAAATTGTAATCACATAATCTTAGTTGTCTTTTTGAAAGTTTTGAAAATATCCTTTGAAAAAAATTTTTTTTTCTTTTTTTTTTTACTTGCTTTTCTGAGAGAATATTCCTCTGTTGTCCAGGCTGGGGTACAGTGACACAGTCCCAGCTCACTGCACCCTTGATCTTCAGGACTCAAGTGATCCTCCCAACTCAGCCTCCCAAGTAGCAGGGACTACAGTCATGTGCCACCACGTCCAATTAATTTTGCTTATTTTTTGTAGAGAGGAGCACTGTGTTGCTCAGGCTGGTCTCAAACTACCAGGCTTTAGCGATCTTTTACCTTGGCCTCCCAAAGTGCTGGGATTGCACACCTGTGCCACTGCAACCAGCTTGAAAAATTTTTTTGATGGTTTGACCTATTTATGAGACTCTTTGAATTGGCTATGGCTCTCAAATAACCTACTGAATTCTCTTATAATAATTTTAGTATTTATAACTAATTCACTTTTAAGTAATATTATAGGTGGAAGAAAAATATGGCCTAGTGCCCATTACAAAGAAGGAGTGTGAATTTCTGAACATTATCTCATGGGCACTCTTATTGTTCTGCAGGGTTTATTATCCAAACTGGCCACACTCTTCTACAACTTCATGAATTTGCATACAAGGAGATTATTCCTTCTTTGTGAAATGCCCTTTCTGCCTAGAAAAATTGCTTTTATCCTTTACACTATCACTCAATTCACCAATACATCCTATTCTGAGGCAAAGTCTTCAATTCCCCAGGCACCGAGTGTTCCCTTTCCCTGCTCCCCTGCACTGCCTACACACTTCATTTTCTCACTAATCATACTACCATTAATTGTCCATACATCTATCTCCTCTGAGAGACAGAGAACCATCAGGACAGTCTTATTCAATTCTTATCTTCAGTGATTAGCATAGTGTCCAACACATCAGAGACACTAAATAAATGCTGTTAAGTGAATGAACTGATCAAATTACGAAGTCATCTCGTTCATGTGTTAATATCTACTACTCTATGGAGTCTACAGAAATTCAATTGCTATTGCATTTTCTTTCTATATACACACATGACATCATTCAACAACTCCACTTTTAAAAAGTGTTTTCCACTTATTCAATTGCATACTATTACATGATGCAGCATTGGCTATATTCATACTTCACTCACCAGTTGGATTGGTCGTATCGACATGATTATATTATTTGATCCTCCCCAGTCAAAAAAGCATTTGTATTTCCCTTTTTCTAAAATGTATTGTTCTCCACAGAAGAACTTTTGCTGGTAGGCAACCCAACTAGTAGGGAAAAAAGAAAAAACAAAAAAATAAAAACATGTGATATACAATTGAGCAAACAACAATTTTAAATACCAAAGACTCTCTCAAGTTTCTTAGAGGAGGGGGCAACTTACACTCCACTTTTAACATGAATGGATCTTGTTTTACTGCCAAAGCCGATTTCTTCCAAATCAGAAATTTCCTGATTTGTAATGTCAATAAACTTCCCACTTTCTAGGTCAGATTCAAACAGTGTGACAGAAGATTCTATAAAATTCTAAAAGGAAAAAGAGGAAAGTTTAGGAAAACATACATATTCTGTTTTATGGACTGCTATTATCTTAGCAAAATATCACATACTGATGGGGCAATTTTTACACAGATAACTCCAGGAACAATTTTAGATGGCCCCGGAAACAATTTTATAGTTATTACTTCCACATAGTTCAAAGGAAAAAATCAGCCTGAATTTACTTTAATTGGGAAGATATAACATTTTTATATAAATAGTTATTTAAAGTTAGTAATTTAAATAGTTTAGTTATATAAACAGTAAATTGCTGAGACTTATAGGCTATCATAAGCAACACTAATTGCCAAGGAAACTAGTCTCACTTGTGCCTAAGGAACAAAAACTATATGAAACAAAAGTAAATAGTGTACTTTGGCAATGTGTGACAGGATTTTATGAGCTTAAATATAATAGGAAAAATACATATAATTTGCTTAACAAAAGATGCTCATTAAAAAATTAAAATGATGGGAAATTAGAAAAATTTATAGTGAGTCAACACATTTAAAACAAAGACAGAAAATCTCTATGACTCAAATAGACTTTTGGCAAAAGACCAAGTTCATGAAAGAGAAAATAAATATGCAAATGTCTAATTTCATTAGTTACTTAAAGAAATTCAAACTAAAACAATTAGATA
>NW_016809656.1:234303-289073 GCF_001698545.2 Rhinopithecus bieti
AGATGCTCTTGTTGCCCAGGCTGCAGTGCATTGGTGTGATCTCAGCTCACTGCAAACTCCGCCTCCCAGGTTCAAGCAATTCTCCTGCCTCAGCCTCCCCAGTAGCTAGGATTAAAGGCATGTGCCACCACGCCTTGCTAATTTTTTATTTTTAGTAGAGATGGGGTTTCTCCATGTTAGTCAGGCTGGTCTTGAACTCCCGACTTCAGGTGATGCGCCCGCCTTGGTCTCCCAAAGTGCTGGGATTACAGGCATGAGTCACTGCTCCCTGCCAGAACTTTCACTTGGCTGGAGTGCTGTGGCGCAATCTCCTTTCACTGCAAGCTCCGCCTCCCAGGTTCCTGACATTCTCCTGCCTCAGCCTCCTGAGTAGCTGAGACTACAGTTGCCCGCCACCATGCCTGGCTAATTTTTTGTATTTTTAGTAGAGATGGGGTTTCACCGTGTTAGCCAGGATGGTCTCAATCGCCTGACTTCGTGATCTGCCCGCCTGGGCTTCCCAAAGTGCTGGGATTACAGGCATGAACCACCGTGCCTGGCCCAAAACTTGCATTTCTTAAAGAAAGATCTAAAAGTTCAGTTTTGTCAAAACATTGCTGATGCAAACAAGATTAAACATCTATTTTAGAAAATGACTTAAAAAATAGTTTAAAAAGAAACTGTTCACACTCTCTGACCCTGTAATTCCTTTTGAATTAAGAAGTCTCCTAAGGGAACTAAATGGTGAGAAACTTGTATGCAAAATGTATTATTTACAATAGTGAAAATTGTAAACAACGTAAACGTCCAATGGTTTAATACGCCTTTTACTTTAATAAGCCTTTTACTTCATCCATCACTTGATGGAATATTAAATATAATTAAGAGTTTTTAACCAACTAACAGAATAAAGTCCAGGGTAAGCCCTATGAGATGACTAGATTACTACCATTGCTGCTTTTCTACACAATTAAGTAACTGCCAAAGTCACCTAGATTTAAATGTAGCTCTTCTGCTTGAGACTGAGGAACAATGATGGAACAACCTTAAAAACTGTATTCCATTTTATATTTTAAAGCACTTGCGTAAGTTAGTAGAATCTCAGGTACAGTACTGCCTACTACTAAGAGAACACTACTGAGCAATTGCCTCAGGCCCAAAGATAAGTCTTAAGGATCAGTAATTTGATTACTTTTAAATTCCACAAAATCCCTCAGCTGAGTCCTTGCATTACAATCTCCAGAGGGCAATGTGACATGAGACACTGCTGGAGATCTATCAGATCTAAATTAATGTATCCATTAATTTTAGGAGAAAAAAATGGTCTCCGCTGCATACCAACCCGATGTCGAAGGTCTGAAAAGAGGCCTAAAGTCTGAAAATCGCAACAAAAGCAAATATAAAATTAATCTAGTATAAAACTAGGGAAAAACAAGCACACCAAGAAAGTGTTATTGAGGAAGTCAAGGAATAAAAATTCCCTAGTCCCTGGAGCCTAAATACTGCTATATTCCTTTTAGTCCTTGCCTTAAAAAAAAGAAAAGAAAAAAAAAAAATCAACTCCAATGTATTTGAATGACTCATTTGGAATTAGGAACACATTTCTGGTTGTCCACTCCAAAGCACTCCATGACACAGATCACATGATCCCTAAGGAACATGTCCGGTATTTGACCTTTGTAGATCCAGAGTGTTCCATATACTGGAGCCAGGACATGTGAAAACTGTATTGCACCATGCAGCTCTTCTATCTGTCCTCTAGTGTATTTTATATCACTTCAATGGAGATCTAAATGCAGTGCTTCACTCTTCCCCAGGCTGGAGACATCTCAGCCACTGTATGGGGTAACAATGTCTCACATCAACTCTACCTATTAAGTCACAGAGGGCTGTCACAACTATAAGAATTTAAGAACTCCTTTCCAATAATAATGCTGTGTCTGGGGAATATACAATTTTTCTAAGTATAATTTGATAAGCAAGTTTTTAAAGCATGCTCACAATATGTACATATATATTTTATATTGTCTAAATACATGTAGATATTTTAGTGTATTTCATCTGAAAATATTTTAGTGAATGTAAATGTAAATGATAAAGTGTCTGAAAATCATGTATTAATTATATGTGTATATTGGTCTGTAATGTGACCCTATATTTATAGCTACAAATGAAATGCTAGTAAGTCTGAATGAAATCCAGTTTTTTATTGTTAAGGTACTTTTTAAGTTTAAGTATTTTGGAGCAATGGAAAATGGATAATCTCACATGGGCTCTAGAGTAAGACAGACTTGCCCTCAAATCACAGGTCTACACTTGGGCACAGTACTTAACCTCTTAGACAATCAGTTTCTGTATCTCTAAGACAGGAATCATAAGAGTCTCCAATTCAGAGTCTTTGTGAAGATTAGTACAAATATGCATATAAAGCCATTAGTAAGTTCTTCATAAATGTTAAGATTATTATGAGGATTATAACATCTTTAGCTATGAGCTAACAACTAATATTTTAATTGTTAAAAAATCTAACTTAAGGAGGACAGAAGAGAACATATTGTTTGAAGGGTATTTTTACTTATATATTAAAAAAAAAAAAAACGGCCAGGTGTGGTGGCTTATGCCTGCAATCCCAGCACTTTGGGAGGCTGAGGCGGGTGGTGGGTGGGTCATGAGGTCAGGAGATCAAGACTATCCTGGCTAACATGGTGAAACCCCATCTCTACTAAAAATACAAAAAATTAGCCAGGCGTGGTGGCGGGCGCTTGTAGTCCCAGCTAATCAGGAGGCTGAGGCAGGAGAATGACATGAACCCAGGAGGCGGGGCTTGCAGTGAGCCGAGATTGTGCCACTGGACTCCAGCCTGGGCAAGAGAGCGAGACTCCATCTCAAAAAAAAAAAAAAAAAAAAACCCAAAAAACCTGTCATCATTTTTGTACATGCCCAAAACTTTTGTTTGCAGTAGTAATTAGCATGTTTGTTTCTGCTATTTTTTCTATTATGTATTTTAGCCTCTGTCTGTATCAAATATCTCCTAATTATTTAGCTATGTAGTTGCAATATTTGTAACTTTCCACATTTTCTACTACTGGGGGATTTCAACTAGTGACTTGGGGTTTGGTCTTTTGTTATGCTTGCTTTAAAGTAATCTTCAGAAGACACCATCAAATTCAGGGATGAACATTTCTAGCATTAGCAATGCGCCACCCAACTTTTTCTTAAAGAAGCTGGGAGAGAATTTTAATTATTCAATACTGGGTGGACGATGCTTTGAATAATGAGCCATGATTTCCTCAGTGTACATGGTCACAAATGATCTAAAGCATAAAGAAGGCTCTGTCTTGCTTTGTCTTGCTTACCTTTTAGATATCAAGACATGGCTAAATAAAGAAAAATCCCATGGCCCTTGTGCAGTACAATTGTAGACTAAATATATCACAAATTATTTATCTATTGCTCAAGCAATCCCAGTGCCTAATCTTCAGTGGATTGTTTTATAGTTCTTTCAGGTAGAATTAGTTTCCAACTCATTTGGTACAGTCACCAGAAAGATCTTTCTAAGTCATTAATGTAATCATGCTTACTAGGCCTAAAATCCATCAACAGTTCATGGTCAACTCAGGAAAAAAAAATCTGAACTCCTCAATATGGTCCTTCATTATCTGGCTTTAGACTCATCTTTCCAAAGTTCTCCCTAACATCCCGAGTTAACCACATTTCCCTAAATATGGCAAAATTTCGCTTACATGAGGGTTTCTCAATCTCAGCACTGTTAATATTTGGGACCCTGTAATTCTTTGTTGTTGGGGGCTGTCCTTCACATTCTTGGGGTTTGGCAGCAACCGTTGCCTCTGCCCTGCAGGAGTAGCACCCTTGCTCCTGATATGACAATCCAAAATGTCTCCAGACATTGCCAAAGGCCCCCTAAGGGGTAAAATCACCCCCAGCTGAGAATCAATGGCTTATAACCTTGACTTTACACATTAACGTGTTAATCTCTTGCTAAACAGGCACCTACCTTTTTCCTTCACCCTGTTCTAGAACTTCTTCACTTGGTTAACTCTTTTTTGAACTTGAAATTTCAGCCAGCTGTCCTCTTTTCCATGAAGCCTTCTCTATTCAAGTGGGGATAAATGACCAACTGACCTTTTTCTGGGAACCCTGAGTACTGTGTACTTAATACAATCATAGCCAAGCAATACCAAACATTTATATAAGTGCTATCTTCCTTACCAGACTGCCTGCTGTGTAAATGTGGGGGCTGAGTCTGGCCACTCCTGGCATCTAACAAAGAAGGTACTCAAAAAATGATTATGGAAACAATGGGTGAAAAGTTAAAAAAAAATCCATAATAATCATTGCAGTTAAGAAAAATAGGCAAGTTGCATAAGCAGTTGAGGTTAATGCTCTTCTATTTTATAATCGCATGTTCTATCAGGAGTCATGTCCAATTTTTGTGAACAGATTTTTTAAAAGGTAGAACATTAAGGATAAGGAAGCTAACTCACAGCTTGTAAGTACCGGAAAGACAAGATAGGGCCACTTAATGCACCACAAGCATTACTGTCTTCAAAGTCTCCTTCTTCAAGCAGAAACTGCTGGCCTTTAAAATGTTCTTTTTCATAGGCAACCCACCTAGAAATACAGGGGACACCCAAATGACCCATTAATAAAACTGTAGTCAAGAAAGCAAAACAGAGACAATCAAGATAAACCTCATAGTGGCTCATCTCCATATTGTAAAAAGCAGCACATTAGTTTTGTTTCATTTACAAAGATAGACAAATGGTGTGTGCTTCATAGATCAATAATTTTTATAATTTGGAGGCTTTTCCCAACAAAAGGTTAATTATAGAACTGCAACAGAGCAATGCTTTTTAAATGTTTATGGTGTGACTTGATACTACAGCACAAGGTGGTCAGAGAACAGTGTGTCAAGTAAATATAATACGAAGTGCATAGAGCCAATGAGAAAGGATACAAATTTACATGGAGCTCCAAAGATAATCTTTTTATTTTACTAATTAAGCCATTCTGGAACAACGGAATGACTTTTACATGAAACATTTATTCAGGGTTTAAATCAAGCGAATCTGTCACCAGGCTTCAGTTCTAAAACAAAATACAAGATGGTTTATCAAAGAGGAACCAAGAAATTCTACTGAGCTGTTATTAGCCTCAGGGCCCTACATGTATACAAGGACATCTGTAGATACTTACAGGTGAGAAATTTTGGTCCCACTACTTTCTTGACTTCTAATCTAAAACTATCAGTATAAGACACTGATAAATAGCATGAGTTATTAAGCTCCTCCATAAAGCTTACCTTTTTATAAGCTAATCCACAGTATCTAATGCAATGTGGGCATAGATGGCTCATGAAACAAGTTGGCCTTCTCAAATCTGCCTTTAGCCACACTGTGTAGTTAGGCTGAGAGCCCCTCCAATAGTGCAGATTCCAAGGGTGACTATTTCTGAGCTCCAGGGTTGGGAACTTTGAAATTCAGGAGCTTGACAAAATAAAGCCTAGGAAGGCTGCCTACTACTGCTTTTTCTTTCTTCACTCCTACTGTGGTTGTGAAGATACAGAAAATATTCCAAATAATTGTTTTCATAGGGCACAAAATAGCAGCCATTAATTGTTACTTCCTCTCCCCTTTCTGTAAGCATAGGTATGATGGTGGGGCACAAGGTCCACATGAATTGGAATAAACCTATAAACCTATTTACACATCTCAGTATATCTGTACTATGGAAATGAACTAATATTATTTTATTCTTCAACTATTATATGAAAATAAATTTCACAAAACAACTTTTAAATTCTAAGCTTTATTTTATATAAGTGTGGCTACTCAAAACACGCTTTTATTTATATCTGAATGGGAAAAGAAATAAAAGGTATAAAAGACCTTAAAGGATCGATTAAGATTCACAAATTCATTATATGACAGTCTACTAATCATGTACTCAGTTTTTCTTAATAGACTAAGTTTTGGTTAAGATTCACTTTATATATCCATCTGGTATATTTAAAGATAGGTGTTATCTGAGAAAAGTTAAGAAACATTAGTTTTACTTTCCCCAGATTCCTCAAGATGGTTACAGGGATGGAGTCCATGCTACCTACAGATACAATTGAACAACAAAACCAAAAAACGGTAGTAGTTGTGAAAAAATAATCAGCTATTCCTCTTTAAATGGGGACATCACATCTTTCTTCTGCAGTTGTCACAGACAAATGAAAGTTTGCATCCTGCATTACAAGTCATGTTTACTTAGGATTTTTACAAAATATCTATTTTAAAAAAAAACCTTAGAGAATAACAATGTACATCACACAGAATTTTAGCAGATAATTTTCTATGCAGCAGAAAATTGGTTTTAACCTAAGTCAATCTAGTTAATAGGAAAAACATTTAGATCTCAAAGGGAGGAAAAGGCAAAAATATTTTATAGCAGGGTTAACAAGAAACATGTGTGTTCACAAACCAGATAATATTACAAATAAACACAATAAAAATGTGTTTATCCAAACCATATTTGTTCTTCAAGACCCAAATAAAATTTTTAAATTGAAGGACAAGGAAGTGATTAATATGTCAGACTAATAATTGATATAATCTACATATCCAGCATATATAATCTCTTACATTTTTATTTTGACTAGTATGGCTATTACTTAATTTACTGCCAGAAATTGCAAAGTCTAGTTCTCTAAATATAGACCCTTGAGTGATCTCAAACAATTCACTTAACTTTTGTGAATAAACTATTTTAGTAGCATCTTTTACTAGAGTAGCTATTAGCAAAATTATATGATGTTACTGCAAATATCAAGAGATACTGATAATTAAAACAAATTAACATTCCCAAAAAACCAATGTATCAACAGAGAGACAATAGAATGTTTCTAGAGAGATTCCAGCATTGGGTTGACAATGATAAATAAATAATGAGGACAGTTTCTTCTTCATTGTTTCACCTGCCAGGATACAAATATAAAGGTACATCCCAGGCTCATCATAGATTTGGGAGGCTTCTGCCGCAGTAACTGCTGACTAAGACTGGGATGGTAGCAATGATGGTTACACTTGGGATTATATCCAGGGGTTCCTAGAGAGCTTCCTCAAAACAGTTCAGAGTCCAGGGGCAACCAATGTCAAAAATCCTTGACTTTGGAAACATACAACCCAGATCCTTTTTTAACAAGGGAAGGCTCACTGCCAAGGTCCTTGGTACGTAAGTCAAGTATGATCAACAGAATAGTGTATAAAAACTGGGGCTCTCATTCACGTTCATAACTTGTGAAAACCTAATTTTATTTTGCAATTCTTATAGTCTATCCTGTGTTCAGAAATATAAGGTGTTGAAGTTTTAGAAACTATTTTCTACATTTAATAGATCTCAAAATCTTTAATAAAAACAAGAGTCCACAGAAAACCATAAGTAACTAATATTTTTTACTTTCCATATTACAGAAGAAATGTATATTTTAGATTAAAACGTTGTTTTGCTTCACTTAGCACATTTTGTGCTGACCTTCAAAATAGACTACTAGAGCAAATATTAAAATACGATACTCACACTCCACCAATGACACGAATTGATCCAATTCTGTGAAAATCTCCATCATTTTTCAAAAAGTTAGGAACAGAATCTATATGCTCACTAAACTCTTTAGCCTGTCCATGGAAGTGAGGTTTTTCATAAATAATAACCTGAAAAAGTATTTAACATGTTTATATTTTAGTATAGATACATATTTACTTAAGTGACACCAAAGACCACAAAATGTACAGGGACTACTATCTATTTTTTTAAATTAATATGAGGAGATTTCAAAAAGTTCACGGAAAAGGTGTATTACAAAAAACTATGCATGGATTGCAAAATTTTTTGCACCAAAATCAACTCCTACTAACTTGTTAGAACACATCTGAACAGGATCTAGTTTGAGGTACTAAGAAGAATGAAACAGAAGTTGGAAAAAAGCCCCTATCAGAGCAATACAAATTTTGCTAAAATTGAAGCAAGAATAAACAAATTTATGGTGAAGCTTGGGTAGAAGAATGGTGAAATCACTGATGATTTACAAAAAGTTTATGGAGACAATACCCCAAGGAAATCAGCAGTTTACACATAGATAACTCATTTAAGAAGGAAATAGATGATGTTGAAGATGAAGCATGAATCGGCAGACCATCCACATCAATTTGAAAGGAAAAAATTCATCTTATTTGAACTCTAGTTGAAAAGGATTGATAATTAACTGCAGAAACAATAGCCAACACCACAGATATCTCAGTTAGTTCAGCCTGCACAATTTCGACTGAAAAATTAAAGTTGAGCAAACTTTCCATTCTATAGGTACCAAGACCATTATGCTCTGATCAGCTGCAGATGAGAGCAGAGCCTTCAACTGAAAATTTAAAAAATGGGATAAAGATCCTGAAGCATTTCTTCAAACAATTGTAACAGGAGATGAAACATGGCTTTACCTGTATGATCCTGAAAACAGCACAATCAAAGCAATGGCTACCAAAAGGTGGAAGTGATCCAGTCAAAGCAAAAGTAGGCCAGTTAACGGCAAGGGTTGTGGCAACAGTTTTTTGGGATGTTCAAGGCATTTTGTTTGTTGGTTTTCTGGATGGCCAAAGAACAACATCTGTTTATTATGAAAGTGTTTTGAAAAAGTTAGCCAAAGCTTTAGCAGAAAAACAACCAGGGAAGCTTCACCAGGAAGTCATTCTCTACCACAGCAATGCTCCCATTCATTCTCTCCTCAAACAAGGTCAATTTCCCAAGAGTTTCCATGAGAAATCATTAGGCATCCACCTTACACTCCTGAATTGCCTCCTTCTGGTTTCTTCCTAATCTTAACGAAAATTCTAAAGGGAACCCATTTTCCTTCAGTTAATAATGTAAAAAAGATTGCATTGACATAGTTAATTCACCAAGACCCTCAGTTCTTTAGGGATGGACTAAATAGCTGGTATGACTGCTTACAAAAGTGTCTTGACAGTGACGAAGCTTATGATGAAAAATAAGGTCTACATTTTCATATTTTAATTCCATTTTTTCCATGAACATTTTGAAGTCCCCTCATGTATACTTACAGTATAGCACAATGTTGGATATTCACAAAGAATATGTGAGTCTTTATCATCATAAAGGTAAAATATCTTATTTAATAATAAGTTTCTCTCATATTATAATAATATACCTGAGTATGATTACATTGTTTTGGTCACCCAAATACTAGGACCATCTCATAGGGTAAACTGCCTTATAACTAACTGATTCTTGAATTATCTTTGTAAGTATATCCCTGTGTTCAGAATTTAATATAGACCTTCCTTCTACTTACTGAATTTCCCCTAAAGAACTCTCTTGAGATTCCAGGATATAACAATAAATTATCTATTGACTTTTAAAAATACATACTGTTTCTTACAACTAACTACTTCTATGGCCTACTATTCATTGAGAAGAAACAGACATGCAAATTTTAGAATTTAAATACAAAACTTACTTAAAATAAGAAATTATCGAAAATATTATTTCTAAAGACTGGATATTTGATTTAAATTGAGGGGATGCAATACGTATTGTCAGAAACAAATTTCTGGCATTTACTTCAAATTTGGATTGGAATAGTATTTCTCCTTTACTATTTTGCTGTTTTTTTCCTTCTCAAATACCAGCTGCATTAAGTATGAGGAAGTGACAACAGCATTTATCTACCCACATTCTCTCACTTGGTCCTATTTGTGGGTAATGGAATAATTTGTGCACAAATGTCAACTCAATATCTTGCCAAATAAACCCCATGCTTAAAAACACTAAATCAAAAAGGTTATAGCTGCCTTATGACTCAAAACTGATAATATTAGGGAAAATTTATATAGTACTGATCCTGCACTTTTCCACGTTAGGTTTGCACTGGGTACTATATTTGAAATGACAAAGTTTTATTTGGGTTTAATACATGTTACATATGCTGACCACATTCAAACTCAGTAAGAAATACAAATTCTTTGGTGAGTAAGCCACAAATTAATATCAAACGACTTATAAATTGTGATTACCAATCCATTCATGTACACCTACAACTTATCAAACTGCAAATGTCCAAGGAAGATCCAGCCTGTCACAACTGAAGTCCTGATTGACCAGACTAGGAGACGTGAGACAGAAGGCATTCAGACAGCACCACAGCTCATTCTACATCTTTTACATCTTGACTGCAAATAGAATCACCTAGGACTCTTTGGAAATTGTTGACCATGGCCCAAACTAATATGGTATCTCTGGGAGTGCAGCCCAGGCTCAAGCATCTTTTAAAATTCCAATATGTATAATTTCAACACACAAAGTATATTAGATACACTTAGACACAAGTTTTAAAAGACTCCATCGATGTATCTGAGAGAATAGAAGTCAGTTCCATAAATGAGAAAGCCCAAAAATGGGAGAGTTGAAGGAGTTGTGTCTTGTTTTAAAGAAGAGGAAGACAAATGAATCCCTGCTTCCACACCTGCCTCTGCAGGTGCTGTAACCAAATTACAGGCAGGCCTGTTTGCATCTTTTATCACTGTACTGGTTTGCCTTCTCTCTCTAAAAATACTTTGTAATTCTGTTTCCTCCTTTCTTTCCCTGAATTTGCTTGATCCTGGCACCACTGCCACCCGTTTTCATTGCCTCGCGTCTACTCTTCCCTTTGGATGCTCATACTTACAAACTGCCATCTATCTGTAAGAGTTACCTACACTTCCTTTTGATCAGCCTTGATCACCTTCCTAAGCATCACTCCCAAAGGCCTGCTAGATACCTCCACTTTAATAACTACCTGCTATCTCAAGTCCCCTCCTCCACAACAAAAATCAAACCTATCACCTTTCCACCCCACAGCAGAAATCTAGTGAGTCTGACTGATTTATTGGTACAGACCTCCATCCTTGCAGGCTGATCCCACTCTCCATTCACAGCCACAGGGTGGACCCTCATCAAACATTTTGTGCATTCACTTCCCACCTCCCCCAAATCCATTAGCTAAGTATAATCATATGTGGAGGTACTTTTTATTCCAATAACTCAAAATACCTAAATATTAATCCTGAGACTCTTTAGCCTGCTACAAAAATCAGTTCAAGACTTACCTTTAAGTTCATGGGCATTTCCACTTTCAGTCCACCCTTAAGATGACAAGATAGTTTGACATTAGACAGGTAAATATTTAAAATATTTGAATGTAATATCTGAAAGTGATATATGTAGGTTACATAAAAATCTAATCAGTGAAGATTACACATCAGTCAAATTTAAATTGTGCTAAATTTTAAATATAGAACTCTACAGTAGTCAAAACCAAGTTATAGTGTTCCTCGTCAATGTAGATGGGGCAAGAAATCTTAAGGATACACTTTCCAGATTACAACTACTATGAGGAAGGAAACTGAGCTTTAGTCCTTGACTACACATGACCAATTTAATCCCACTTCAGAGTGTCCCAAAAAGAAGAGTGGTATTGCTAGTAAACTTAGAAATCTCATTCAGCAGAGTAGATTTCTTAGCCAGCTAATCCAAAAGTCTTCCCTACAATTATTTGGGCTTTCTAAATTAGAGCACTGAGCTAACCACACTAACCTTTCCAAGTTCAACCAACACTTTTGATCACATGCATTGTCTTTGTGATCTCAAAGTTGCACAGCATGAAAAGTAACTTTTCCCTACAAAACCCCAATTCTGTAGGTTTTTTTTTTTTTGTTTCATGTGCTACTCCACATTGTGATATTTCTTAAAATGTTTTAGTTTGTCCTAGTGGCTATGTTTTTAAAGGACACAGACTAACCAAAAATGGTTTATCACATAGCCAATGTTTAATTGAACAGTTTGCCACTCAAGTAAATGTTTGCAACCAAAAAGAAATACTGTAAATACTGAAGGCACTACAGTACAATAGTTTGCCAATTCAGTGGTACACATATTCACTTCTTGAGATTGAGATGCAAGAGCAACCATCATGGTTATTTAATTTTGGATTCATGGGTACTTGGGAAAAGGAATGCTTCTTTTTAAATTTGCTTACCATTTGAAGCGGATGTAATGATTTCATTTCTCCTGTAGAAATCTCAAAGAGCCCATGGTCTTCCTCCAGAACTGTAGCTTGTCCCTTAAAATTAATATCTGGGTAGGCAAGCCAACTATATAAAAATAGATAGTTAAAGTATAACAGTACTGATTCAGTCCGGTTCGGTAAGTAAAAAGTGCTATCAAAAAAAAAAAAAAAAAAATCCTCCATCACAGAATTACACTAGTAAAACACACTCAAAGTGAGAGCCAGACATATAACGATAACCGTTACCATGTTATTAAGTATTTACATTCACACATTATCCATCCTATAATAAGCTATCTAGCCTTAATAAGTCTAATATGTTTTCCAATCATTAGGCATTACTTTTATTTTTCCGATACCTAAAACATGTGACACCTTTAATTCAAGTGGGAAATAATTAGAAAATCAAAACAAATTTTACTATATTCCATTCTTTTTTAAACTGGAACAATCAGAGGCAGGGATTGCACAAGGTGTTTTACACTTTGAGCCACATTTTTAGAATCAATATCAGTTCTATTGGCTGCCTAAGGAAGAGTATTTGCAATTAGATTCCCAAAAGACCCATCTTCCAGCTAAGCTTGATAATTACAGACATTCCTCATGGACACGGCCAATTACTGGCCTGCCCAAGAGTTTTGTTTTGTTTTGTTTTGTTTTGTTTTGTTTTGTTTTGTTTGAGACAGAGTTTTGCTCTTGTTGCCCAGGCTGCAGTGCAATGGCGCGATCTCGGCTCACCGCATCCCCTGCCTTCTGAGTTCAAGCGATTCTCCTGCCTCAGCCTCCCAAGTAGCTGGTATTACAGGCATGTGCCACCATGCCCAGCTAATTTTTTTGTATTTTTTAAGTAGAGATGGGGTTTCTCTATGGTGGTCAGGCTGTTCTCGAACTCCTGACCTCAGGTGATCCACCCACCTTGGCCTCCCAAAGTGCTGAGATTACAGGCACAAGCTACCACACATGGCTGGCCTGCCCACGAGTTCTAATTCACATGTGGGGGGACAAAAAAGTTGTCCTACAGTGACCCCCAAATTGTACACCAACCATCATCAGAGTAAACAAAAACAGTGAGGGAGCAGAGGGTTTCATGTTCAGCCAGATATCCACAGGGTTTGGAGTCAAGTCAATCTGGGAATGAACTAAGACTGAACTTACACCCATCATCCTACAGATACCTCTAGAAAGAGAGAGGCCGAGTATCAAATCCATGCTTACCAGCTAGTAGCCTGGGACAAATCACCCATATATAATATAAGAGTAACACCATCTGCTTTTCAGGAACAGAGGAGTCATAAACAAAAAAGCCGTATGTGCCTGATACCACAGAGGCAGTCAGTGACTATGAGAACTTAGACACCCTAGAAATAGTTCAGGCTCCAAAATTTTAGGCCAGGGACATGCTTTTATTTCTCAATCACAGAATTTGTTGGATGAAAAGACAACAGATCCATATATCAAGAACTACATCTCAGAATTCTATACCTGCTCCTGTGAATCATATATCAAAACTCTAGTTAGATCCAAAGAAAGAATCTTTTAACCCCTGCAGTCTTTCTTGGGTGACTGAGAGTATAAACATTAGCTAGAAACTTTAGAAATATGTATGTCATCTATTGAAATATGAAACAAAAAGTTAACTTCGGTGGCCATCAATCACTATAATAAAAAGGAACCGATACGTACACTCCTGACTTCACAGTGAAGGACATAGATTTGGAGATATTCAGTTCTTCCAAGTTGGGGACTGCTCTCTGTATGTAGACAGGACAACAGGCTGGGTCAGATTGTGGGAAAAGCTCTATCTCTGGAATGCTGCAGTCCTGAAAAAAATTAATAATTTGGCTTTGAAATCAACTAGAGACACACAGTCTAGTCTTCTCAATGTCCTGGACATATAGTTACACTGTTCTCATTATCGAGTTGAATTTCTTCACAAAGAAAACATAAAGGAAATATTGTTTCTCCTAAAAAATAAGTTTTTCTAAAAAAAGTTGTTAATAACATGAAAATTATACATTTTACGGAAAATTATTGTCCCAATTTTCTGCTTTGATTTTAAAGATTCTTTCCATTAAGCAATGCTTACAGTTACCAAATTGAGTTCAGATTTCAGAGTTACTAAACTATTTGAGTGCCAAATCTCTGTAAGCCTTCCTTCTTAGAAGTGTAATAAAACCATAAGGGAGGAAGAGAGTTAAATAAAAGCTGATCTCATCGGGGATATAAAAAAACAAGTAGAGAAGCAGTACCCTCTTCAGTGTTTATCTAATTTACATTGACAAAAGAAATAGTCATTAGAGGTGAGGGTAAAGGAAATCTGTTTTCCTCCCTGTAGGACTGCATTTCCTAGTGCAGTAGGTTTGAAGAAGAAAAGCATTATGTAATTGACCCTTTACTCCATCACAGTCTTAAAAAATTATGTACTCATTGTCCTGTGAGACCTTCCTTAAAAATTTTTCTTGTGCATATCTCTTCTTACATATTTCCACTGTCACAACCCTTGGTTAGGCCCAAACTTTGATTACAGGCCTACTTACAATCACTAGTCAAGCACTAGCTACTACTCTTTAGACAGCTGAACTTGTTAGAACATCACTTTCCTCAAGAAACTCACTGGCTTCAGACCCAAGCACATCAAATTCATGTTTCTGTTTGTCTTTCTATAATAGGGCACCAAACTAGTGATCCACACTAACTTCCTACAACTCTGCAGTCATATTGGTCCTCACGCTATCTCCACTTCCACCCCAGCCTCTGTAAGCTTTGCAGATATTTCCCCTATCTCAACTAAAGAAATAATTCTTTGTATTCTTACTTTCAAACATCTCTTCTAATAGTCAAGTTCTAACTCAAAAAAGACCTCATCCCTTCTTAGGGAATCAAAATTACAATTATTTTTTCCCTTCTCTGAAATTACAGATACACTTCTGTCTGAACACACTATCTCAATACTCATGAGTATTTACTGATAGAACTCAATACAACTCAAGTTTTAGTAATTATCCCCTATGACACTGTGAGATTCAAATGCATATGCTTTAATAAAATAGGTAAATGTAATAACAGGGGTGGCATTTATAAGAGACTGAACAATTCTATTTAAATTTTGCAATTCTAAAAGTATAATATTCTGATTTTTCAACTTTTCCCCAAACTGAATTCTCAATCATTCTATTAATATACAAAAGCAAGCAAGTTTATATATCACATTTTCAGGAAATTGGTTCTAAAATGCAAAATACTAAAGAAGCATAATCTAAAAATGTCCTTTAAAGTATAAAAGCATACTTCGTTCTAACGTTTCATTTCAAAAATAAGCAGAAATGTTTAGAACAGTCACCTGTCAATCCTCAAGGCTCTTTTGTATGCTATTAATAATAGAGTTCTAGTAACATTATTTCAAATACTTCCATATTAATGTCCCTCCAGGGATCCGAGTTACAGTAACAAAATACATAACTAACTGTCTCACACAAACAAATTTCCTCTGCATTGTGTTGTACAAACAATGTTTGGGTGGTGTACTCTAAAAGGGAAAAGCTAAGAAGCATTCAAGTCTACAACAACACAGATGGAAATGGTATAATAGCAAAAGTGTAATCACTAAAATATGAAAATAAACAAAAATGAGAAGGCATATGTTTGCTGTTATCTTCACTAGAAACCTAATTTTTGCTCTAGTTGACTGAAAATATTTCACTGTTAAGTTCTATCTTCACGGTGGCTATTCACAGAAATAGCATGCTTTGCAAAACATATGTATAATTCTTGATGGACAAAGAAAGTCAAACACCAGCAACTGAAAGGCACTTTATAGTAACCTAGAAACAATAAACAATTTAAGTTTATATGTCTTCCTTGTATACTTTTTAGTCCCGCTACACTTTGCAAATAGATCAGTGAAATTCGCAAACGTATACTATTATAGCAATTAGTAAGAATGAAGACAGTTTTATAGTTATAGTTAACAAAATCACAGTTAACAAACATAGTAAGAAAATCTATTTGTCTCTACCTTACATAAGATACCTCAGTTCTGGATCTAACAACAGATTTTACCATAAGAAAAATGGCATATCTTTTAAAAAAGACCTAAATACACAGTAAACATAGTAATTTGCAATATTAATTTATTCTAATTTTACAAACGAAAGCACTTGAATCAAGATTCACCATGTTACTACCTTCACTCCCAATTATTTTCCCTGGGGACAAAGACAACCCTTAGCTGGAATCTACATACTGATAACTGAGGGTGTCTGCTATACCTGTCAATCCTCAAGGCTCTTTTGTATGCTGTTAATAATAGAGTTCTAGTAACAATACTTCAAATATTTCCATATTAATGTCCCCCCAGGGATCTGAGTTACAGTAACAAAATACATAACTAACTGTGTCACACAAACAAATTTCCTCTGCATTGTGTTGTACAAACAATGTTTGTTTGGGTGGTGTACTCTAAAGTGAAGACGTCATGGAAGAATTATCTTTAAAGGACATTAAAGTCTTGACTACAATGATGAAAACAACTAATATAAAGATGACTCAACATGATAAAGTTGGTATAGAATAGGCAGAAGTGAATCTGGCATGGAAACAACCACCATGAAAGTGAAGCATTGATAGGCAGAATTTTGACAACGTTGGAAAAAGGAAGCAGTTTGATGCCTAATTATTACTTTGTAAAATATTTAAACAAGGCTTATGCCTCTTTCATTCAATGCTCAATAGTTTTATTTTCCTTCCTCACTAAAAGTTGTTAACCTGTTCGAGATACACGGGCACTGACACTGCAACTAAAAAAAGAAATGATTCCAAGAACAAACACTGGAGGAAAAAGTACAAGCCTGACTTACTCTTTCTTATAATATAGTCTAAACAAATGGTGGACGTGCAAATATCCATTCAAATATCTATGCTCACCAGATTAAATCTGTTTGATTTTATTGTTTGATTTCAGGGGGGGTTGAGAGAGGTGGCTGTTTGCCATAAATTACTTGTTTTTTTCCCACTAGGCCTTGGCATAGTGCCTGATTTCACAAAGAAAGCACAAAACCACAAGTTATATAAATCTTAAAAGAGTACAGTTACAAACTAGTCATTTCTTCAAGGAATTTCTAGTTGAGTTAATCGAGTGAGCACTCAGATGGTTATCTGCAGAACTGAACTGACTAGTTAAATCTTTCAATGAAAATGGACATTGCTCTCTCCACTTCAGCCATCTTAATCTCCTTGCATTACACTAGGCCACCAAAGCTCACCTCTGCATCTGACAAAAGTGGCTCTGCCAGGAACTCCCTCATATCGCCTAGACTGCTTAACTCCTGTTAGTCCTTGCAACATTCCAAACAGGTGCCGCCTCCTACAGGTGACATACCTCTTCCCAAAGGTGAGTTGTTTCTTCTGTGTGCCCAGAGGGCCCTGGAGAACACTTCTCACATCATATAATCATGTGACTCAGCTGCTCTCCCCCAGTCTTTAAGCAACCTGAAGTAAGGAACCGTATCTCACTTGTATTTCTATTCCCTGTGCACACCACAGTGTTGGCTCAAAAGCAGACACAAATATTTGTTAAATATAGGTTTACTTAAGAGTTTGGCAGACAGTATTGATTCACGTAAAACACGTGCAGACACCCTTTATAACTTGAGTTTTTCTGTAGGCTATATTTAATTTCTCTGAATGCTACAGACCACTATCAAGAGTTTAATAATAACAATCCAAGTCATCATGATGGTGTTCCTCTCAATTTATACTTTTTATGTATACAAATGAAATCTCCATAACTTGAAAACTACATATATCCATGACTGTCACATAAGTAACTGTATTGTATCACATATTATGTTACTGTTGAAGGAAATCTTAAGAATACCTGTGAGGAGAATTCTGTCCTTATCTGAGATGTCCTTATCACTAATTAACCCCGCCTCTATACCACCACAGAACTTCATACAAAATATTTTATTATATTGGAAGACTCTTCTCATCTTAGTATTAATATTGTTTAAACAGAATAATAAAACACAATACCTTCCCTTCCTGTTCCAATCCTCCCCTATTTCCCCTAACACACACACATGCATGCACACACATGTCTATAATAAGTAGAAGCAATCTACACTAGGAAAATGTATATCTGGAAATCAATAAGGAATTTCTAATATTCCTGAATAGTATACTCCTAATTAGGAACAGTGTATACTAACTAGGAGTATTCTATAATACTATGCTGCTATTGTTATTATTATTATTGTTATGAGACACAGTCCTGCTCTGTTGCCCAGACTGGAGTGCAGTGGCATGATCTCAGCTCACTGCAACCTCTGCCCTCCAGGTTCAAGTGATTCTCCTGCCTCAGCCTCCTGGGAAACTGGGGTTACAGCTGCCCACCATCACATCTGGCTAATTTTTGTATTTTTAGTAGAGACAGGGTTTCACCATGTTGGCCAGTCTGGACTCGAACTCCTGACCTCAAGTGATCTACCCACCTCAGTTTCGCAAAGTGCTGGGATTGCAGGTGTGAGCCACAGTGCCCAGCCAATACTATACTATTATATACCACTAGGAGTATTACAGTAGGAGCAGTAGTATACTATTATAGTAGTACACTAATGTAGTATACTACTACAGTAGTATACTATTACAGTATAGTATATAGTATGCTATTATAATAGGAGTATACTATTCCTATTAGCATATTTTAATAGCAATAGTATAATCCTATTAAAAAATATATAGTACCTCATGTAACATTTTATATCTTTATTTATTATTGTTTTTTGAGACTGAGTCTCACTTTGTCGCCCAGGCTGGAGTGCGGTGGCACGATCTTGATTCACTGCAACCTCCATGTCCTGGGTTCAAGTGATTCTTGTGCCTCAGCCTCCAGAGCAGCTGGGATTACAGACTTGCACTACCACACTCAGCTAATTTTTGTATTTTTAGTAGAGACAGGATTTCACCATGTTGGCCAGGATGGTCTTGAACTCCCAATCTTAGGTGATCTGCCCACCTCAGCCTCCCAAAGTGCTGGGATTACTGGTGTGAGCCACCGCGCCCAGCCCATGTAACATTTTATAAACTAGATTACCTCTGGTTAATATTTTTAATTACCATTCACTCTATTTGCATAAACTCAAAAGATCATCAATATGATAATGAAGATTAGTAACAGCCCAAAAATTAGCAATGATTTGTAAACATTGCCAGGTCATAGCACAGGTTTACTATATGACAAATAAAATCAAATAAAAAACAGGAGAAAAATCTACAGTTGTTACCTTTAAGACACGTTTGATAGAACCCAATACAAAGTTTCTTTGTGGATGTCTTCTGTTCTGAAGAATCCAGTCACGATTTAAAACCTTTTCCCCTTCTTCCAGCACACATTTCTGACCTCGGAAATGTGGTTTCTCATATAAAATCCAGCTAAACAAAGAGAAATGCAATGATGACTTATATTTAATTTTCTAAGAACTGAGGCATATAAGTCACAGACCATTTTGTCTACTTAAATTTTTTAAGCTGGGATATCCTCCACTATTAGCATATAACTATTTTTTTTGAAACAATGATATATGCTAATTTAAGTATAGGTGAATAGGAAAGAAAAAATAAAAGTGCATATACCTTGGAAATAGAAATACTTTCTGAACATAGTACCATAATACATTTCTATGTCTATATTTAGGTATGTATGCTCTTTATAGATGTGGTCTATACAAAACTATACAGTTGCATTAAAAACAATAGTGCAACAATTCCTAATTATACTTCTAATTTTCTTGTTGCTGAGTAGCACAGGACACAAGTCCCATCTTATTATATGAAGATGAGATTATACCATATGATTTAAGACGTGAATGCTTACCTGGGTAACCTAAACACTGGACAGATAAATTCTGGCTCCAGCTTGCCCATGGCTCATGGTCCATAATAAACAGATGCGGTTGCCCCTCATTTTTAGACCATACAAAAGATTCCTTCACTTCTAAGCAAGTTATACGAACAACTTTAACTATGTGGCCTTCACATTCCTCAGCATCCCACAAATTCTGAACTCATTTTCAAAGCTATGCTTCACTCAACTGAAGCATTCACCCAAACTTGCCAAATCTATCTGCTAATAATGCAGTTACAGAATGGTACTGATTGTATAGATTAGGTCTTGCAACTTATTGGCTTAAGCACTAAAAACAGATTATATTTTATGCCATAGTAAATAAAGAGAACAATTAAGTTATAACACACTAACAATAATGTTTCAAAATATTCTGTCGAAAAGTAGAGGAAGGAAAATAAGACTTTAATAAAAAATAGCAAAAAAAGCATTAACAGCAAGAAGACATATTTACTTTAAGAAAATATGCTATAAAATTTTAAGAGACTTCTTACCAGCCCCTTACAACTTTTATTAGAACTCCATTTGGAAAAGACCATGATGTAGCATCAGGAATATTACAGTAGACTTCTTGTTTATATTTACTTTCATGGAGATCATAGATAACCATCTGCAACACAGTAAACAGCAGTAAGTAGCTACAATAACTAATTTTTAGAATGTATTTTAAATTCTAAAATGTCCTAGAACATAGAAATAAACATCCTAAATATACAAAAGCAAATGTTACTTTAGATGTTAAATCCTTGAAATCATTTTCTAAGTCACGTATATTAAATTCCTCAAGCCTGAAAGTCACCTAATCTTTAACCTTCATCTTAGTTTGAGAAAGTTATCCTTACCTTCCCAGGTCTTGGGTTATATCTCAGAGTTTCTTTGTCAACATTCTGAAATAATAAAAGTGGAAAAGTAAGCTTCAAGAAACATCGGTGAAAGATGCATAATTCATTTTCTTAGCAGTCATGTATCCAATTTATCACATATTTAGTTAGTGATCATTATGACCTAGGTGCTTCGCTAGATAAAAGTGATATAAATACAAACATATAGGAAATTAACACGTTGTCTCTGCCCTCAAGAAGTACACAGCTTAGAATGGGTAAATAGATGGTCATATTTGCATAGCTCCTCTAAGCCTAAGTTACATTCACAGGTAAAACACAAGGAAAACACTAGGTTGTGGAAATGGCACCAGCATGGAGGTAAGGGCACACAGAGATTCAAAGAGGCTTTTCTGAGGAAGTGGTATTGAGGGATCTTGAAAAACAACATTTCAGTGAATGGAAAATGTGGCAGGTTGTGATGGGATAGTGAATAAAGAAATTCTAGGAAGAGAACCATCCTGGGGAAAAGTGCACTGGTAGGAAACACAGAGTGTGCACCCAGAGTGTGGGGAGACAAGGTTGGCAAAACAGAACTTGGGGGCCTTATAATGCAGAGTTAAGAGGTGCCACTTGATTTGGTAGGCAGTGGAGAACCATGAAAGAAATATTTCTTCAAATCCCATCATGTCTTTTAAAACGACTTTGCTTTGTAAGTTTTGGTTTGGTCTTTGAGTATTACTATTTGCCATGAAGATTGTTTGAGGTAAAGATACAGGCCTTGGACATCCTGTATCTTTATCTTGAAAGTACCATCATCTTGGAAATGCCAGAAAGGAAAGTCCCATATTTAATAAATATTCTACATTAAATATTTAAATTTTCTAAATCAAAGAAAAATGTAATTGAATTTAAGACATTTTCCAGCTATAATGTCTTCAGTTCTTTTTGTTTGATTTAGGTTGTTCACTGCCCTGCGTTGCATGAACAACAACATGAGTTGTAGTGACAGGCTACTGTCAAATACTTAAAAATTTTACTTAACAGAAAGATTTTTCATTAGACTAATAAGCTAAATGCAAACTGACAATTTTCCCACATACAGTACCTTGAGAAATTTAGACTGTCACTTAATTTAGCTTGAAAAATATTAGCAAAATACTTCAAAATAACCTTGCTTCAGTATTATGCTTTTTAAATTCTGACCAAGCAATTTTGTTTCCTAAGTAGTCCAGCTAAAATACATGAGTTATGATATGTTTCAACCAAAGAATAAATCTGGTATTTTTATGAAACAAACTTTATGTAACTTCTACAACCTCAAAACATTGATTTTCTTTTTTGTTTTGTTTTGTTTGTTTGAGATGGAGTCTCACTCTGTCGCCCAGGCTGGAGTGCATTGGTGCGATCTTGGCTCACTGCAACCTCTGCCTCCCGGGTTCAAACCATTCTCTGCCTCAGCCTCCCCAGTAGCTAGAATTATAGGCACCCGCCACCATGCCTGGCAATTTTTTTTTATTTTTAGTAGAGATGAGGTTTCACCATCTTGGCCAGGCTAGTCTTGAACTCCTGACCTCATGATCCACCTGCCTCGGCCTCCCAAAGTGCGGGGATTACAGGCGTGAGCTAGCATGCTTGGCCAAAACATCGATTTTTCTTAATAAGCCTTTAGATAATTTCATGACCCAAAGCTTTAATAATTATTATTAATATAATAAACAAAATAACTTACCTCTATAAATGGGCTCAATCTGCCTGGGTTGTCTTGAACACAGAAATACTTGGACACTGGTTCCTGAAGAATTCCACCAAATCTGGCTCCTTTTTCTGAGGAATGACTTTGGGAAGTCTGCAGATACTGATGATAAGCACTCTTTAAAGAAGAATGTAGTTTAGAAGTAAGGTCAGATTTCTGGAGAAATGAGGTCTTTTCTGGCCACAGACCAACTTGCAGATTGGAGGTAGTAGGTTCAGTTGGCATCACATATGAATTCTTAGAAATTCCAATGCTTTCCTGGTCATCAGGGTAAAATGTGATAGAAGGATCTGGCAACTGGAAGGTAACATGCTCCCCGCTTCCAGCTCTCAGATCTTTATGCAATACTGCTGCCTCATCCTCTTCTTCCTCCTCAGCTGCCTCTCTGTCATCTTCATCAAAATTCATCTTTAAACGCTCTGACACTGACTGGAGAAGGGATAAAACAGAAGAGGGCTGGTTTTCACTCTCTCTTGATTTGCTGGGGCCATGGTGACCAGGTGAAACCTCACTGGATAGAATGTCCTCCTGTGAGCTGTCATCCTCATAAATGGGAGACAACGCTAAAGGATAAATTTTGTACCTTTTGGCCTCCACTGATAAGAACATTTCTGAACTATCACTATCAAATGTCTCACCTAATTTAGTACCTTTTTCAAAGTGATGGACAAGGTCAGTTCTACTCTCAGACCTTTCACATGCCAGAACAGGCATGCTGTCAGGGGACGTATCAGGAAACCAGACAGACCGTGTTTGGCTTGCTTCCACGGAAGCACACTTGTCCTCCTCTTGAAGGGGCTCTTCGTATAATATAGTAAAGGAAGAATTTTCTTGTTCATCTTGAGAAACAAAAGCTAAATTATATCCTTTTTTGCCACTATAATCTGTCTTTCTCCTCTTGTCATGTATTGCAGTAAGAGACATTCTTTTGTCTAGTCTTGCTATGGTATCTCCAGGTTGAAAATCTGGCATTGCTGGGGCTGGGTAGCCCTCATAATCCTTACTTAATGTAGGGGATTCATAACCCCTGAAATGTGTAGCAAGTCTATTCTCATGTGCTATCAAGCCTTCCTTTATTTCAGTAGGTTCTTCCTTTGTTTCTCCAACACTCCCTTCAGCATACTCTTGTAGTGTTTTACTTTCAAATGCAGGAGGCATGGCCTCCACTTGTGTAATGGTCAATCCCAGTCCTGTTCCATGTATTTTCTCAATGTCTACTATTGTGGGTAACACTTTGTGTTTCCCAATATTCTCACCACAATCTTCTGGGGACATTTTTTCCATTTCTATCACAGAGGGTATGGACACAGTTGCTCCAATAGTGTCTTTAACATCTCTCTTGCATGCTTTTTCTATTTCTAAGGGGGCAGGTGCTGCCTCGTGTGCTTCCTTCACTTTTAACACACACGGTACTATTTCAGTATTCTTAATGACCTCTTCAGCAGTCTTTTGGTAAGTAGCTTCCATTTTCAACATAGATCTATCAGTGTTCCCAGTAAACCCTTCGGCATTTTTTTGGTAAGTATTTACTACCTCTAATGCAATGGGCATCACCTCAGTTTTGCCACTATCTCTTTCAGTATCCTTTGGGTACGTATTTTCCATTTCTAACCTCACAGGCATCACTTCAGCCTTTGCAATATCCCCTTCAGCATCCTTTTGGTAAGCATTTTCCATTGCTAATGTAATGGGTATTACTTTAGCCTTTTCACTAATCCCTTCACCATCTTTTCGGTAGATATTTTCCAATTCTGACAAGGGTATTGCCCCAGTCTTGCCAATATCCCCTTCAGCATGCGTTTGGTAAATATTTTCCATGTGAATTGTAACAGGTGCCATCTCAGTCTTTACAATATACCCTTCAGCATCCTTTTGGTGGACATTTTTCACTTCTGGCATAATAGGTATCACCTCAATTTTGCCAACATCCCCTTCGGTATCCTTCAGCTTATAAGCTTTTTCCATTCCTAAAATGTCAGGTGATCCCTCAGTTTTTTCAATACAGCTCTCAGCATCCATTTGGTATACTCCCATTTTAAAAACATTAGCTTTTGGTTCAGTTTTCTTGACATTCATTTCATCATCCATTTTATGTACTCTTCCCATTTCTAACATAGGAGGGACTGCCTCATATTTCAGAATATTCAATTCAGCATCCTTTTTGTTTGTTTTCCCTGTTTCTAACATGGAAGGTATAAGCTCAATTTTCCCTATATTTATTTCATTATCCTTCTTGTGTACTTTCCCTACTTCTGACATTGCAAGAGGTGTGTTTTTACTGTGTCCTGGCAAGTTTTTTTCAGATATACATACAAGGCTATCAGACAAACTGCTTTTAGATGTACCAGGTGCATGGATGTCATCATTCACAAGTGGAGGCCATTGGAAATTTAATACAAGAGTTCTTCTATCCTCTGTCTCAGTTTTGTTATTATCCACATTCTCTATTTCCATTGTCTCATTACAGTCCTCATTGCAAAATAAATGTGTTTTTACCCTATCATCTGTCTGTTTATGTGACATGTCTTCAGCTAGTAAAACCGTATCTGATTCCTGCAAATTTATACTATCAGACAGTCCAGATCCATTTCCAGAAAATGGGGATTTTTGGTAGAGAACAATTTCTCTTCCCTTAATTGACTCTGTGCCACTAGCTAAGTTACTTACAGAGAAGAATTTACTTAATACTTTATTTTCACTAATTTGTGTGCTTTGATTTACTGGCTGTTCTGATACCAAGAACTCTCTAACTACATCATGTGGCTTAACACTATCACTGTTCAGAATTTTTGAAGGATCAGCCTGAAGTTCAGAATCCCAAGTATCCTCAGTATCTTCAAAAGCATCATTTCTCAATTTTTCTTGGGCTACATAAATAATCTCATTGACTAATTCCCTAGCTTTAAATTCCAACAAACAAGATACATTCATACTATCAGGATCAACAAGAAGACTCTTCTCACCAACTGCTGGTGAATCACAGGGCTTCTCTTCGACTTCTGACATGTTTTCCATGCCCTGCTCTTCCAAACCCTCTGTCTGTTGGATCTCTGTTAGTGTCACTTCTAATGGGTTTTTCTCAGAGATGTCTTCTTTCAGGGTACCCTGATTCATTATGCCTTCTATGGCTATGTGCTCCTGGCAGGTACTCACTGTGTGTTTGAATTTTAGTTCTTCCCTGACAGAATTAAAAATCTCACCAATCAATGTGTCGGCCTTTTTGAGTAAACTACTTTGGAGGTCCAAAAGTTGGTCATGTGCTCTTCCCCTGGCTTCTATGTGCTCAGCAGAGGCTTCAGAACACTGTTGGCCTGAGCTGTTAACTGACACTGCAGGCCCAGCAACTGCTCCAGTCTCTGCTTCCACGGGATTGTCAAATTGGGCAGTGGTTGGGAAATCAGTGGATATCTTCCCAGTATAAATCCCAAAATGTTCCTGAAATGGGGTTACTTCTGTCCCAATTGAGATAGACGTTTCAAATTCCAAATAAGAGGTGTTAGGGTACAACGGGTTAGTTACGGAGGTACCTTCATGTGTGAGATCTTTGATAACTTGTATAGAATCCAAATTATTTTGGGGCTTATGTGAATTTATTATCATGTTAACTTCTTTAGGGTAACTAGAGGAAGATGACACACTATCAATACCACCATTTAAAAAATGGATGTTCTCTTTCTTTCTGTAAGATGAGGATTTCTTTTCTGATCTCAGCACAGAAGGTACATTAAGGAAGCTTGAGTCCTCAGATGCAGAAACATTTTTTCCCAAACTGGAATCAGAATCCAGAAAAGGTGAATTTACTTTTGAGCTGCCAGTTTCTTGAAATTTATGGAAAATATTATTCAAGCTGAGTTCTGCCATTTCTGAGTGACCAGAAATCTTTTTAGTCCCACAAATATCCAAAGATTGATGAATCACATAAGTGTTAACTTCACAATTCTGTGCCATTTGCCTACTGACTTTCTCATCATGAATAGGTGGTAAAATCCCAGATATAATACTTTTAAGAAGAGCAGGAGGAGAGCCTAAGGCATCTACCTCTGTTTCTGGTATATCTTCATATTTGGAGGTAGCAGGAGAAAGCTCAGCTTGGCAATTTTCTTTAAGGCCAGCATCTGAACATTTCTCTCCAATCTCATTATGATTAATTGATTGAAAACTTTTGTCCTGTTGAACTTCTAGAAATGTTAATTCTGATAAAATAGGCTTTTCTGGAACATGGGTAATTTTCAATGGAAAAGAAGACATTTTATCCTGAGAAATGTCTCTGGGCTCCGCTTGTGAAAAAGATACCTTGGACAAGGATATAGTTTTTCTTCTTCCAGAATGTGACTCCACAGGAACATTGTTCTGACCATCAATTTCAGCTTTTGATACAATGTTAGCAGTTTTGGCTTCCAAGGAAAGAGAATCAGACTTCTCTATTATGCTCACATTTGCTTTAGTGTTTGAAGACATTAACTCTACTCTATTTGGGTCTTGAGATAAAATGGAACTGCAATCCTTAGAGAGGTTTCCAGAGTCAAAGCTCAATAGCTCCATCCCAGTTAAGTGAGGGCCACTGGCTTCAAAACCTGGAAGAACCTGGCATTTTTCACTATTAGAAAGAACTTCCTTGGATTCAAAAATTGTAGATGTATATTCAAGGCAAAAGGAAAGTGGAGGACTCTTCCTGCCTGCAGCCTCAACATGGTTTTTCACATTTTCTTCTTTACACTTACTAGGCTGATGGGAAATACCAACAGTGTTGACATTCCCAGTTTCAATGGGCACAGGAGAACCCTCATTCATTAAATCAGGAATATCCAACTTGCTCAGCATCCCAACTCCAGAAACAAAGGTAGGAGGTGAAATATTGAAATTTGTTTTTTTACAGTCAAGGCTAAGACATGTTTTAGCATCAGGTGATACTTTAGTTTGTTGAGGACTCTCAGAGTCAAGAGGCGTTTCTGAAATGTGACTTCTATTAAGTTCAAATTTCAACTCAGGTGCATTTTTATTTCCTAAGCATGCTACAACTGCTGATTCACTGATGTAATTTAAGGAGGTCAGGTCTTTTCTATTCATTCTAATATGAGGAATTTTATCATGAGACCTAAAATCAAGCTTTTTGGCTTTGGTTTCAAAGTATTGGTCAGTATCTTTGGGTGATGACTCAATTTTATCTTCTGGAGCTTTTACATGACTTGAAGCTATGGATTCACCAGCTGAGGCACTTTCTGTTTCTCGCTTGATTTCTCTAACAACCACATTTTTCTGTGAGTCTTGGGCAGACAATCTCTTTCCTTCATTTACAAGTTCTGTGTTTGTCACAGCATGTCTCTGAAGAGCAATGACACTGGTGTGAGTGGCAGCTTGCTTTGATGAGTTATCTATGGTTTGCTTGTCAGAACACTCACTCTCTGGCAACTGCAGATCTTCATGCCTAATTGATTTATTTGGACTTGGCAAATTTGTACTTTCCTGTTCAGTAGTGTCACTCCCATCAGATTTAGTACAAGAGAAATTAGAAATAGCAGGGCCCTGAGGCTCAACAAGCTCCACCCTTTGCACCATTGTCCCATTACTCATCACAGTGCTGTTTTCTTTTATCGTATTTTCTGTTGTAGTTACTCTCTGAAAATCTGGGCTGCAAGGGACATTGCTACTGCTACTTCTTGTGAACAATGCTGAACGTACCAAATTTCTGTTAGTCTGAGAAACTGGTTCGCAACTTAAATGGTGCTGTGAGTCAGATTCTCCATCGTAGCTGGAGTTCGTCACAGAAGAAGGGGACGACCTATTTCTCTCAATACCCCCCCAAGCATTTTTATTTAAAAGATTATTGGAAGAGGCAATATTCTGCAGTTCTGGGTTATTTGTCAAAGAACTTTCTGTGTTGAGACTTGTTTTGCTACAATCAGAGTCTTCTAATGGGCCTTCAAGTAGATTTCCTTTCATAGATAAGTCTGTACTAGCTGATAACAACAGTGGCAGTATCCCAGCCTCAATCTCACTTCCAGGGTCAATGTGTCTGTTTATACTAGAGTCAGAACTTTCATTTTCTCTGTCCAAGGTATTCACAGTTGCCAAGCCCGTCTGTTGCTTTAAATATTTCCTAATGTGACTTGGGCCTCGATATGTTGCATATGTTACTGAAGGCTCTTCTGGTTTACCATCGATTTGTCTGTAAAAAGAAAGTATGAGAGTATCAGGAAATACAACTAATAATACTTATTACTAATCCCAGCAACTGTGGTAAAAGTACATCTTTTAAACACCATTTCCCCTGATATGTACCAATTTGGGGAGTAAATCATAGAATGCTTTAAATTTATCTTGACTAAAAATAATAAAAATTTAACAAGCAGCACCTTAATGTCAATGAAGCATGAAGAATGTTTGAGTTCCTTAGAATTACTCCTTCTTACCTGATTACATACATACCTCTGACTGTGGTTAACAGAATATGAGTTCAAGCCTTGGGTTCTAGTTCTAATCTCAAAGGAGTGTCTGACTCTAAGTAACCAGATTGACTTTGGGCCTCATATTACTACAAGTTTAGGGATACATCACTGATTTCTCCACCACATTAAAGCATCATAATGAGCTTCTATTCCTTTACTCTTAGATGTGAATTTGAACAGCAACATTTAGCACATAAGTTGGAAACATTTTAAAGGAAAACAGATGGCAAGATGTCTAGCCCACAGTAAGCACTCAGTATATATTTGTTAATTCAATAAATGACAAAACTGCATCAAAATGCTCTGTGTTCAGTTCTTCAAATATTCAATTAGTATAGTGAGTATTAAACTGCTTGGGCAAATGCCGAAATCAAAAAAGATGTCTAGAGGAAGTATAGAAAACTAACCCCAGTATAAAGATCCTAATGCTCTCAGCACCCAATTTCCTTTGGAGAATCTACCCCCATGAGTTCTCACATCATGCCATACTATCTTGCAGGCAATTACATGCATCATTCTCTATCCTTTAATGCCAGCATCAGAAGGAAACTCTAATGCCCTCTAAGACTTAGCACACAAATAATTTCCATGCAAACCTATCCCTCTACTACTAAGATGGACAGTTAGTCTTTGATCTCCGGGTGCACAGAGCACAACATTTGTCACATTAAATCATAAAGATCTATGCACTTATTTATTTTCCCCACTAGCCTGGTGGCTATTTGAGGGAAGGTACTGTGTCCTAATCATCTTTCTGTTTTTAAGTACCTCACACAAGATTTGGCAAATTGTATATGCTTAATACCCTCTCATGAATTAATGAATAAGTAAAGCAATGATACTTAGTGCTAAGTAATCTATTTCAAACTAATGTCTTCATTTTTATATGTGATAATTAAAATGTTTTAAATTTTGAACTCTAATTACCTTTTAATTTCCTGACTATAAAAAATAGCATGCACTCATATGTTCATCACAGCACTATCCACAATAGCAAAAACATGAAATCAACCTAGGTGTCCATCAATGGTAGATTGGATAAAGAAAATGTGGTACATATATGCCATTGAATACTATGCAGATAGAAAAAAGAAGAAAATTGTGTCCTTTGCAACAACATGAATGCAGGTGGAGGCCATGATCCTAGGTAAATTAACACAGGAAAACCAAATACTACATGTTCTCACATATAAGTGGAAGGTAAACATTCAGTACACATGGATCCAAAGAAGGGAAAAATAAACACTGGGGCCTACTTGAGTGGGGAGGATGGGAAGAGGGTGAGGACTAAAATACTGCCTGTCAGGTACTATGTCCATTACCTGGGTGATGAAATAATCTGTACACTAAACCCCCACAACACGCAATTTATCCATGTAATAAACCTGCATATGCACCCGACTCTAAAATAAAAGTTGAAATTATTTTTTAAAAAACAGTATGGTAGAAAAATCTGATGTGTATTCTACTTGATTATTTTCTGATTAGACATATGATTAACCAAACCATTACTATGAAATAAACATGAATAATTTAGAAATTCAGTTATCAGTATTCTAATACCTAAAAAATATATTTTATTGCCAACTTTAAAGCAGTTACATTAAGAGTTCTAGATTTGTCTAATTGATAAAAGAGAAATTATATCTCTTTTGACATGTAAAAACTTCACCAACTGTGTCTCTTAAATACTACTTAAATTTTAGCTGAAATAATTCATTTCAACCTATATATTTCCTGGCCCCTTAAAATACTAATGCACCAGCACTGTAAAAAATTATGTTAGTTATATTCATTTATTTTTACTGTCCATTATAAAGCACTAAAGGAGATGCAAAAAGAAAAGCTTTGTGTTCCAAAAATGGTTGTAGTTGCTGCATGAGTTTCAGGCTAGATCAGGGACTGTTATGAAGAAAAGTCAAAACTTGGATAAGATACCACTATTTGACATTTAGGTCTTTCCTCATTGGTATTTTTTAAAAATCTAATCCTTATGAAGACAGAGCCCAACGTATTGTTTCTATTAATTTCTCTATGTAAGCCTTTTGCACAGAGCCAACTATGACATAAATATCTAAGAAAAACATGATGGCAACTTCTATGTGTAAGAAAACTAAGTACAACATTCTGTTCTTACATATGAATCTTCCTATTGTTACATGCAATATGGAAAAAAAGTTTTGTACCAAACATTTTCTGTTTCATAAAGTAGTGATACTTCATACCAATTTTAATAATGTATCATGTTTTATTCAAAGTAAGCTATATGATAATAGGATTAAGCATTTAATTTGTATCTACCAACAAAACCCCAAAAGTTGAATGAATGAATGAATGAATGAATGGTGAATATAAAAATAAAACAATGAAAGAAAAAAGTTGGATGAGGCAACCAGTTCGTGAAAATATGCAAGAAGAAAAAAATAGGTAAATTAATGCTATTGGTAAAATACCATATCAAAATACGTAAGTTATTCAGAAAATACAAAAGCCTTTCAGAACAACATATGAAGGTACAGAGTCTAAATAAATGACAGGTTTTTTTCTTTCAAAGTTTTAACATTTCATACCTAAAACCTCCTGTAAACAGGCTGCAATGTTTCTTTTGCAAAAGATCACAAAATAATTCTGAAGAAATCAATACCAAGAAATGTTTATAGTCAGTGGAAATAAGAGATAAGGAACAGAAAATTTCTAAACAGAAAATCAGTAAATTTAGGTCCTCTTTTGTAATTGTACATAGGATCTACAGCTTACGCTACATACCAAAGGTACATAATCCAAAGAACAGCGAGAAAAAAAGTAAAATATCTAAAAATTTCAAGTATTTAAGGAAGTAGGCATACATATTGAAAATCTGAACAGGTTTTACAGATTTTAACCCAATACATAATTACTCATTATATGAAGGTTTATTAAGCCTCTAGGTAATACATACAGCTATGCTCTATTATAGATAAATTTGATACACTTGATAATACAAAGGTCAACCAAAGACATGTATCATTCTTCAGAGAAAATTCTATAATAGCAGCCTGAACGTAATAACGACTTATAGCAAAATTACTTAATTCACATTTAGGAAAATATGACAAATTATTATTATTATTATTATTTTTTTTTTTTTTTTTCTGAGATGGAGTCTCGCTCTGTCACCCAGGCTAGAGTGCAGTGGCATGATCTTGGCTCTCCGCAACTTTAGCCTCCCAGGTTCAAGTGATTCTCCCGCCTCAGCCTCCTGCGTAGCTGTGATTACAGGCACGTACCACCACACCCGGCTAATTTTTTGTTTTTGGTAGAGAAAGATGGGGTTTCACCGTGTTGGCCAGATTGGTCTCGAACTCCTGACCTCAAGTGATCTGCCTGCCTCAGCCACCACCAAGTGCTAGGATTACAGGCATAAGCCACTGTGCCCAGCTAAGCTACATTTTTTTTTAGCAGTAAGATTTATTTCCTTTCAAATTACAAAGAATATCTTCTCTCATAATAGAAAAGGCTTTTTAACTTCTCTATGGAAAGCAAAGAAAAAAAAAAAAAAAAATTACAGGAGCTTTCACAGAAGAGTTTAGCATTATGCAAATGTACCTGTGAAAAATAAAGTTAGAACTGAAAAAAAAATTAACCCAACAATAAAGTAGCTTCCTATGTAAACTACCCTAGAAACATGAGTTAACATACAGAAAACAATCTAAAAATGTTGCCACACAAGTTTTCATAAAGGTTTTATGGATATTAAAAATGAAATTTGTAAAGTCAGTTATAATTTAAAAACAATGAACATTGCCTTTTGGTGAGGATTTTTTTTTTTAAATTCACTTTACATAGTAAATACAGGCTGAACATTCCTAATCTGAAAATCTGAAATCCAAAATGCTCCAAAATCCAAAACTTTTTGAGCACCAACATGATATCACAAGTGGAAAATTTATCATTTTTTCTTCTTTTCAACTTTTATTTTAGGTTCAAGGAATACACATGCGTGTTTGTCAAATGGATACATTGCATGTGACAGGGGTTTCGTGTGCAGATAATTTTGTCACCCAGCTAATCAGCATAATACCCAGTGGGTAGTTTTTCAATCCTCATCCTCCTCCCACCTTCAAATAGGCCCTGGTGACTATTGCCCTGGTGTCCACATGTATTCAATGTCTAGCTCCCACTTAGAAGAACATGCAGTATTTGTTTTTTCTGTTCTTGCATTTTATGTGGGAGTTTGCAATTTTTTGAGTTTGAAAAATCAGACCTTAGCAATGAGCTTGAGCAGCAGGATTTAAAGAACTCCCACATGCTTAGCGTTCCAATAATGGAACGCTAAGCATACAAGGGTTAATTCGATTATGACAATGGTCTCTCACTCCATCCATGTTGCTACAGAGGACATGGTTTCATTCTTTTTAATTGCTGTGTAGTATTCCCTGCTGTTTTTGCGCCACATTTTCTTTATCCAGTCCCCCACTGATGGGCATCTAGGTTGATTCCATGTCTTAGCTATTGTGAATATTGCTGCAATGAACAGACATATGCATGTGTCTTTATGGTAGAATGATTTATATTCCTTTGGTTATATACCCAATAATGGGATTGCTGGGGCAAATGGTAATTCTGTTTTAAGTTCTTTGAGGAATGACCACACTTCTTTCCACAATGGCTGAACTAATTTACACTACCACCAGCAGGGTACAAGGGTTCCCTTTTCTCCACAACCTCACTAGCCTGTTGTTTTTTGATGTTTTGGTAATAGCCATTCCAACTGGTAAGAGATGGTATCTTACTGTGGTTTTGATTTGCATTTCTTTAATGATTAGTGATATTGAGCATTTTTTCTTAAGCTTGTTGGCCAGGTGTGTGTCTTCTTTTGAGAAGTGTCTGTTTATGTCCTTTGGATAACTGGCTAGCCATATGCCGAAGATTGAAACTGGACCCCTACCTTTCACCATATACAAAAATCAACTCGAGATGGACTAAAAACTTAAATATAAAACCTAAAACTATAAAAACCCTAGAATAAAACCTAGAAAATAACCAATTTGGACACTAGCCTTGGCAAAGACTTCATGACAGACTCCAAAAGCAATTGTAACAACAAAAAAATTGACAAGTGGTACCTAATTAAAGAGTTTCTGCACAGCAAAAGAAACTAACAACAGAGTAAACAGACAACCTACAGAATGGGAGAAAATATTTGCAAAATATGCATCTGACAAAGGTCTCATATCTACAATCTATAACTCAAACAAATCAACAAGCACCTTTGCTTTCTGGGTGCAAACTTTCAGGAGCAAACTTTGCTTCATGCCCCTAAATCATGTGTATGAGATGTAAATGAAACATAAATGATTTTTGTGTTTAGGCTTAGGTCCCATCCCCAAGATTTCTCATTATGTCTATGCAAATACCGCCCCCCCCAAAATCTAAAATCTGAAAAAATATTGAAAATCTAAAACACTTCTGGTCCCAAGCATTTTAGATAAGGGATACTTAACTTGTAATAACTTATCTAAATTCTGAAAGCTGTATTAATGGTAATAAGGAAAATTATGTTTGATAGCATAGTAATGGGCATCTGTTATACAGTATAGGATATTTTATTACCTTGTTTAAGCTATTAACCCTTTTTAATAAGCCTTGATTTATTTTTTTAAAGTAGGAGCATTCGTCCATGAGAAAGACAATGAAAAAATTTAAGTTAATTCATTCCTTCTAATATCAAAAAATTGAAATGTTTGTATGTGACACTGAAATCTCCTAGTAATTTCAAAAGCATAAGCTTTTATTAATTGATATGTAATAATTGTACATACTTATGGCGTACAGAGTGATATTTTGATACAGGTATACACTGTGTAATGATCAATTCAGAGAAATTAGCATATCTATCACAAGCATTTATCATTTGTGTTGTGAACAGTTAGTCCTTTCTGCTAGCTGTTTGATAATATATGATCGATTATTGTTAACTATAGTCATCCTACAGTACTACAGAACATTAGAACTTATTCCTCCTATGTAGATCTAGCTGTAATTTTATATCCATTAATCATCCTCTCCCTATAAGCTCTTTAAATAACGTTTTATATTTGAGATATACTCATGATCGTGAATAAAAAACTTAAATATATCATTGCTTTTAATAATTCATATCACAGAGCCAAAAAACTTTAAAATAAAATACAGATCCTCAAAATTATCATTAATAGTAAAGGATTCTCTACATATATTGACCGGGCATACTGGCTCATGCCTGTAATCCCAACACTTTGGGAGGCTGAGGCGGGCAGATCACGAGGTCAGGAGATCGAGGTCACCCTGGCTAGCATGGTGAAACCCTGTCTCTACTGAAAATACAAAAAATTAGCCAGGCATGGTGGCGGGTGCCTGTGGTCCCAGCTGCTCAGGAGGCTGAGGCAGGAGAATGGCATGAGAACCTCAGCCTCCTGGGTTCAAGTGATTTTCCTGCCTCAGTCTCCCAAGTAGCTGAGATCACAGACATGCACCACTACACCAGGCAAATTTTTTATTTTTAGTAGAGACAGGGTTTCTCCATGTTGGTCAGGCTGGTCTCGAACTCTCGACCTCAGGTGATCCGCCTGCCTCGACCTCCCAAGTGCTGAGATTAAAGGCATGAGTCAACACACCTGGCCTAAATTATAATTCTTAAGCATATTGACAGCTGTCAGGAGGAAGTTGCTGAAACTGTAATTCTAAGCCTGGTAAACTGTGGGATTTTCAAAGCTAGGCCTGAAGGAAGCTGGCATCTCAGTCAAACTGGCAGTCAGGTGGTTTTTCCTTTCCTCCTAAATCAAGAACCATCATTCTTTGTTGAGGAGATTTTGGAGAATTGTCTTAAGCAATTATTCTATTAACAAGGAATTAGTCTACTAACAAGTTATTATTTGGTAAAATAAGAGGAAAAGTATCTTCTCTCTTTTAATGGACTAGTACCAAAGAAAAAAAATCTAACCTAACTAATCAAAGGAGAAAAGTACAAGCTTCCATTCTACCCAATTCCTATAACAACCTCAAAATTATCACCATTTTAAGTTACTTTAAAATGCTAGATGTCAAATGTGAGCAAGCAAAACAATCATCTAAAGAGGTAGTTAGAATATTGCTGGGACCCACTCCTGCAGAGATTCTGCTTCAGTGGATCTGATCAGATAATGTGCATTTCTAATGAGGTCCCAGGTGATTCTGCTGCTGCTGCTCCAAGGACCACACTTTGAATAGTACTGCTTTAGACAATCTTATTCACATATTATGGATGTAGCACAATTGAGCCACTTTTCTGCTGTTGGATACTGGTTTCCAAATATACGTTCCTATAATGTTAGAATGAACACCTTTGTACATTATCAGAAATAACTTATAAACTTAAGATTCCTGATATATATTGCCAATTGAATTTCTAAAAAATGCTACCAATTTGTACTCCACTCCTAGCAGGGCATATGAGTGCCAGCCTTATCAACTCTGACTCACTCAGGACATTATCATTTATTATTATTGTTATTAATTTAATAGGGGAAAAATTCTCATTTTAGTTTGCATTTCCTTGATTGTTAGTGAAAATAAACTTTTTTCACTTATTAACAGATTAGACTTCTTTTATTTGAAAGATTTGTTTATATTGTTTGCCTTTTCTATTGGTGAGCTGGTGTCTAAATTGCTTATCAGTTAAAGCATTCTCTGTCTTTTTTTGTGTATAATTTTCTCATTTTCCATTTAAATTTATTATTGCTTATGTTACTTGACATAAAAGTTTGAAAATTGGGAATAAGTTTTAATCTACTGATCTTATTGATACCTTCCATTGCTATTATGCTTAGAAAGTCATTTCTTACCAAAATAAAAATGTACAAATGCTGCTTTTAACATTTTTATTGTTTTTAATATTTGTTACTCTATCTTCATTTACTTTAATACAAACATGAGGAACACATGATGCCATCACATTCTAGGGTTCAAGTTACATATAAGAGAGTCTATTTCTAGGCTGTCTACTCTGTTCGATTTAAATATCTAGCAAATATTACATCAGTATGACACTGTTTCAAATACCACAGCTGTATCAATACATTTTAACATCAGGTGGAACAAGCCCCACAACATTATTCTTCATGGACAAATTCTAATCTATTTTCACAGAGCTGTAAGATAGGTCTATGCCTATATCATAAGTTTACTATGAGGAATACACTGAAAGCACCTACATAAAGACACCTGGAAACTATAAAGAACTTCCTGGAAACTAAAAGAACTGCATAACTATAAGGTAATGCTTATATCTGACTATAATATTATTGATGGCTTCGTCAATAATAAATTCTCGAGCAGAGGTAAAAGTAAAATCAATAAAACAAAACCTTACTAGTTACAAATGAATACTTTTATGTCACACAAAGTATCGAATGGACTCAACAATGTGATAAACATTCCTTAATTTCAAAATATTCCTTCTACCTCATTTGAGAGTAAAAGGAAAACAAGTTGGTGTGTGTTTGCTAATCAAACAATGAAGAAATTGGTGGTAAAATGCTCCTTAAATTTAACCAATATTTTAGTTCTTGGAGCTCTGTAAAGGTTCATAAANTCACAGAGCTGTAAGATAGGTCTATGCCTATATCATAAGTTTACTATGAGGAATACACTGAAAGCACCTACATAAAGACACCTGGAAACTATAAAGAACTTCCTGGAAACTAAAAAGAACTGCATAACTATAAGGTAATGCTTATATCTGACTATAATATTATTGATGGCTTCGTCAATAATAAATTCTCGAGCAGAGGTAAAAGTAAAATCAATAAAACAAAACCTTACTAGTTACAAATGAATACTTTTATGTCACACAAAGTATCGAATGGACTCAACAATGTGATAAACATTCCTTAATTTCAAAATATTCCTTCTACCTCATTTGAGAGTAAAAGGAAAAACAAGTTGGTGTGTGTTTGCTAATCAAACAATGAAGAAATTGGTGGTAAAATGCTCCTTAAATTTAACCAATATTTTAGTTTCTTGGAGCTCTGTAAAGGTTCATAAAGTTAGTTTCATGAATAGAGCCCATTTAATTGCTTTTCTTAACTGCTTTAATTAAATTTTACAGAATAAAGATATTGACAGAATAAGAATACAAACTTGAGGACCATTTTCCCTCAAAATGCACATATTGAATACGTTGCCCTTCCTGACACAGGAGGAATTCATGCAACAGAAAACATTACCATGCAGGGAAAAAATAAATCTTTTACTAAGACAAATTTAGCAGGCCCAGGATTACCTGTATGGTTCTCTGTACCGTGGTTAATTACTTGTATGGTACAGAGAATCATAAAGTCTTTTACCCAGTAGTAGGGACACTACAGAATATCTTTTCCAATCCCACCAATTACTAGGATTAAAACTAAAGCTGAAAAGCTATATTGAAAAAGCTCAATTTTTTGGTTCAATTAAATTTTAAACTTACTTTAGCAAATTAGTGGCTTCTTGTTCACTGTCTTGTGTTGTATCCAAAGAAAAAGCATCTGAGAGTTCAGATGAGTTGGAGTCTTGTTCTTCTGTTGGATGTGTCTGGGTTCTTAGGGAGCCACTGAAAATCTCTCTCTCCCTTTTGATCCCTTCTTCATGATGGTCATTGGGATTCTGTAAATCTTTCTCAGCTTTATCATGGTCATCTCTGAAAGAAGACTGCTTAGCTTCACCTAGAGATGATTTTCCTGAAATATTGAATAAGTTACCAAGAAACTGAAAAAAGCTTTCTTTTGGCTGTTTGTCACTTTCTCCTATTTTGGTATCTGCAGTGGAACTGGAAACATCATATGCCTTTTTGGGATCTTCCTGCACTGGAAGAGTGACTGACTTCTCAGCATGGTTCCTTTTGTCCTCATTTTGGCGAATCTTTGAAAACAAAATAGACAATAATAAGCATCATTATTTAAATAATAAAACAGACTGACAAGCTATTACAAAACAGACTCTGTGTAGACATCAGGGATACATTTGTGAATAAGACTAATGCCTTCTGTTCCTTTGGGCAGTTCACAATCTACTGAAGGGCACGGTAAGCACGACCTTTAAAAAGCTATATGGTAAATGTCATGAGGGGAGAACTACCGCACACATGGGAACCCAGAACAGGAGTAACTAGTCCAGACTGGGTGGACGTGAGAACACAGAAGGTAACCTGGGGGATGCTTCCCAGAGGAAGTGCACTCTTTGAAGGGGACAGAAAAAGTGACTATGTGATGCTTATGCATCTGTGTGTGTGTTGTGGGGTATCAGCTCTTAAGGGAGTTTAATATGACTGGAGGTTAGGGTACAAAAATGACATGAGAGGTAAATACGGAAAGAGAAGTAAAGAAACCACAGTAAATGTGTATTTAAATTTAGCCTTTATTATGACAGAGCTAAGGGAGAGTATTCAAATTATTGGTACTTGAGATAATAACACCTCAACAGACCTCATCATTTCAGCATTGTGTTAACCTATAAAGCTGGCACAATATGTAACATTATTCAAGAAGATGAGGAAAAGACAGTAACATGGTACTTCAGAGAAAGAGCCCACTTGTGACCCCTTCCTGGTAAAACAGGAAGTCCTGATACATAATGTTAATACAAACCATGGATAGCATCAGGCATTCTTAAAGACAAACACTTGCAGAAGTCCAGTTTGCCTGCTCGTAATTAAGTTACTGGTAAAGCAAACTCACATTAATGTATACTGTGTGAGGAAAAACTGAGCTGCTACATCAAAGAGCATGTTGGCATTCCACTTCATGCCATTTCCAGATTCTAAAAAGCTTTAGGCCCATGAGCCAACTCACTCTGCCTTCCAAACATGCTCACTCATATAACTGTAAAAAGAATGCCCATCCTACAGTCCCTGTCACCTGTTATGTTCACTAGCCCTTATAAAAGGAAAGGTCGAGTCTGAGTCAGAAAACAATCAGGACACCAAGTCAAAACCACCTTAGGGCACTTTAGGTTCACGTGACAATGTTTTATAAGAACACGATCTTCGAGAAGGCAAGAACATAATTATAATGTCATTTTTTCACCTCATTCCATGTTTTGATCTAAGTTCAAATTAATATAAAGGAGGATTTCACTAACCACTAAAAAAGATATAGCATATGAAAGGTTGAGAAAATGTTAAAACCCATTAACTCAGCAAACTGATTGCAAGCAAACAATATTTTTAAGTTTGTTCCCATAGGTGTCAAAGGGGATTTCTGAGTACACATGGCATTTTTTGATGTGTTAAGATTTAATACATCTTGTGAGCCTCTACATTTAGAATGTCACCAGCCTTCTAGAGACACTACACGTCTCACCTTTCACCAGTTTCAACTACAATTTGATTCCACTTGTCTCCACCTCACCCGTCCAACCTTCTGCTCATTCTGAGAGCTGACACTGTAAGTGCCCTCTCCTCATATAAACAGGACAAATGATCTCTCAGTCTGGCAGAAGATATGCTAGTCAACATTTTGAAAATGGTCATTTATATGAAAGGTATACATGTTTTGTTAACAATTGGGTTTATTGTAATTTTTAGCCACAATATTTCTCCCCAGCTCAAAGAGAACACTGGAACGTGAAAAGAATAGTGACTGAAGCGGCTGCTCATCCTATGTAGCCACTTGAAGAAAGCAAACTACAGGCTGTTCATTAAAATATCATAAATATCCTTAAAATGCTTCAGAAATTTGCAAAAGAGTCTTATATAATCCGGGCAGTGATTTAAAAGAAGAAAAATGAACAAGATTACCACTTTTAACATCATCAAAATCTCAAAAAAGTAATTTTGTCAAAATGTATTTATCTCCCTATTATTTTAACTTGCTCATTCCTTTCAAAGTGTAAGAGGTTGCTTTCCAAATGAGGAAGATACATTTTGTGAAACTAATGAAAGACTTTATATTTAAACTTTTTTAAAATAGTAAATATATTTTTTTAAAATCACTTGTTTCTCCTTCCCCTCAACTGTCTGCTTCTTTGCTATTCCAGAATCCCTATAAGTTTACTAAAGAGAAGTTTTTAGTTCCCTTAAATGTTTTAGTTGCTTAATTTTCCCTCATAATCTTATGAGAAATGTGTATTAGTAATTAAAACACCACCAACAAAAAGGTTTCTGAATTTAGAAACAAAACTAGCAGGAAAAATACACTGCTATTCAAAAGTAAACACCTGCAATAAATTAAATAACAAATAATCAAAATTTTAAGATTGATCTAAAGCAGTTGTTCTTCACCCTCAGCCTGGACAAGTTCAGCCTGCCTACAGGCCCTCATTATGCAGGCCCTACATCTGTCTGCCAACAGGACTGTCTACCACTGTAGCTATGAATGAGGAGAATGAAAGCACTCAGGGCTCAGGCAAACATTAACAAAAAGTTCATTCTAGTTGCTCTCCAAGATTTTGGTATTATGTATATACTATATGAATGTTACTGATGAAGGCATATGTATCTCTGGAATTTTCAATGTTTTTCCCTCATGTTCAATATGTTGTAATGCAGTACTTTTAGTCCAAATGCATTTCTCTATCTACTCTCTTTGCTATGCTGGGGCCCAACACAACAAAATACAGGAAAATATTATGTATACTGATTAATAAGATTTAGCTGAGGTCTTCAAGGAGCTTACAAGCTAGGAAAATACTCATTATATTAATATCACTGCAGGGGGCTTACAAGAGATATGTACACAATGGAAGACATAATTAATGAGTGGGGATGTAGAGAAACCATCTTCTTTGCATAGAAGATAACATTTGAGCTTAATTCTGAAGAGTGTTAAGAATATTCTAGACACAAGCCATGGTATGCACAAAGACACAGAAGTTTGTAATATGTTTACTATGGCAGGGATATGGCTGAAAAAGATTGGAGCACAGAGGATAAAGAGTTTGATAAGATGACCAGTTAGAAGTGGTGGGTGAAGAATAACATGGTCACAGATAACTGAGTTCTCTAAATTAGACAACAATTTGAGTAGGTAAGTCAAACAAATGGACATGGAAAATAGAAAGGGAGGTGAGAATTAGGGCTCTGGGTAAGAGGCAGGTAGGGCAACAAACTATTTAGTTGTCAAATGTGAAATTTTTGGTCCCTTGTGATACACAAGTTGAGATGTCTGATAAACAGAGGCACATTTTAAGAATGCAGTCTGGCAATATACAATGTGCTCAGGAAAAAAAAAAGGAAAAAACAAAAAGATCCCTATGCAAAAAGAGATAAAAGGCAAAACAATGAAAAGAAGAAACCAGTGAAAGAGATGGGGGAGGTCAAAACCAGACCAGGTTAGTCTCTATAGAATACCAGAGATCTCCAAAGAAACATAGAACCCTTCAAAAGGCAGATGGGAGTCAAGAATGTCAAATGCCACTGTTAGCTCAAGAAAGATGAGGACTATCTTCCTCATTGGTATTCAAAAACATCAGGCACACACCCACCTTGGGAATTTGCCTTTACTCGTCTCTCTACTTAGAATGTTCATCCCCCAGATGAACTCACTCTCTCTCTCACCTCCTTCAGGCCTTTACTTGAAAACCATCTCACCAGTGAAAATTCTCTCAGCATGATCTAAAATAGCAGACTCCTCCACTATAAAACTGCCTATCCTCCTTCTGTTTTATTTTTCTTCTTGTACTTACTATTATAGTAAATACACACACAACACACACCTACAATATTTAATATGTGTTTCTTCCTTAAGGATGTAACATCCATAAGGCCAAAGGTTTTTGTCTATTTTATTCACTGCAGTATCTCTACCACCTTGAAACATTCCTGATAATAAGAGATGCTCAAATGTTTGTTAGAGTAATAAATGAAGAAATGGAAACGCCTTAAGAATGCAGGAGAAACAGTCATAATAGTTCAAGAATTCATGTGTTCAGTCCAAAACTTGAGGTGCTAAACAGTGAGTAGCTAACAAGGAAATATGAATAATCATAAGTAGATGGGAAACCTTTTCAGAGATGTTTAACTACAAGGAAGGAAAGACAAAAGACATTTTAAGTTCCAAGACAGAACTTACTGTTTTGTGAATCAGCTCTATATTTGTTGGAAAGGGAGTGACTATGGTATAAAGAGATGGATGACAGGTTCCAGAAGGAAAGGAAGGAGGTGATGATATGAAGAGAACAATATAATTTCTAATACTTCTAATAAAGACAAAGTATTAGCATTGGAGAGGACATTTTCTCTGCCAAGTAAAGTGGCAAGGAGAGTAGCTGAAGCCTTATAAATTTTGTAAGTGAAAAGACAGTAAGGTTCAACAAATGGCTCTGACCTCAGTAAAGTGAAAGGAGAGAAAAGCTGAAGGAGAGACAAAAAGGTGAAACTAGGTTTTGGGTTCTCAAAATTTAGAGAATTTGAAACAATGTTTCTGAGGAATACAGTCCCAAATGAACAGGCTAAAACTAGGTAAATGAAAAAGCAGTTAGGTTCAATGTAAACTTTAAAGTATTGATTCATTCAATAAAGAATCAACAAGACACTATTCTAGGTATTTAGATACAATAGTGACAAATGTACCAAAATCCTGGCTTCCACGGTACCTACATTCTAGTGATATCTGAACTTTTTTGCAGGTCAAATTAGCATTATTTTGTCACCTCCTTAAGCAGCCTGTAGCATGTGATGGGTGCTGTGGCAATGGGTATAGTAAACAAGGTCAACGTGCAGATAATGTTGCCCTGCCCCCTTGAGCAGTGAAACTGCTAAGCATCACATGTGCACCCTCACCACAGGACCCCAAAACAGACTGCCAGGAGTCTGACACTACCAGTGACTGTGCCCCTTTCATCAGTGGAGCTGAATGGCATACACACACCACTCAGAAACTGGGAACAGGCCTGCTAGGTGACTACTGTCACTGATGATCCTGCCCCCAGCAAAACCAAAGCCATCTCACCGCCTCCACAGACCCACACAGTCTAGGCCACTGAGGCACTCACAGATGTTGATGACAGCCAAAAAAAAATCATACTGTGACTACACTACTGTGCCTACCTAGAACCAAAACCAAAGCCAGACACCATGTATCACATCTGTAAGAAAAAAATCTTTCCCTACAAAAGCTACTCCATAAAATTGAAGGAGGTACTTATTCCACCAGATGCATAGGTAACAAAGGAGGGACACGAGAAACATGAAAAAGCAAGAAATGTAACACAAAGGAATGCAATAATTATCCAGTAACAGAAAACCAAGAAAAGAAAATCTATGAAATGCCTAAAAAGGAATTAACAATAATAATCTTAAGTAAATTCAGCAAGATACAAAAAAATACAGATAAACAATTCAATAAAATCAGAAAAACTATTTATGATATGAAAGATAAAGTCAACAAGACATGTGTCATAAAAAAGAACCAAACAGAAATGCTGAAGCTGAAAAAATTCAGTGAATAAAATATGCAATGGAAAGTACCAATAATAGATTAGATGAAGCAGAAAAAACTTCTGAACTTGAAGAAAGGCTTTTTTAAATGATCCAATCAGAAAATAAAAAGGAATAAGGAAAGCCCAGGAGGAAAAGAGATGGGAAAAGGCATAGAAACCCTATTTAATAAAATAATAGCTAAAAACTTTCTAAGTCTTGGAAGAATATAGACATTTAGATCCAGAAAGCTCAAAAGTCCCCAAATAGATTCAATCTCGAAAGGTCCTTTCTGAGGCACATTACAGTCATACTGTCAAAAGTCAACAAATAGAGATTTCTAAAATAGAGAAAATGTCAAGTCACATACAAAGGAATCTCCATCTGAATAACAGCATATATCTTAGCAGAAACCTTATTGGCAAGAAAAGAACAGAATGATATATTCAAGTTGCTGAAAGAAAAAAAAAAACTCAACTAAAACATTATACCCAGCAAAGCTATCCCTCAGAAATGAAGGAAAAATAAAGTCCCTTCCAGACAAACAAAAACTGAGAAAATTCATCATCACTACATAGACTTTAAAGAAATGCTCGAGGGTGTCCCACATTTGGAAGCAAAACAATATCTACTACCATAAAACTACAAAAGTATAAAGCTCACTGATAGAGAAGATACATAGATGAGATAAAGTAATCAAACCTTACCATGATAGAAAACCACCAAAGATAAACAATAAGGAACAATGTATACACAAAATGATCAGAAATTAACAAAATGACAATAATATCTATCAATAATAACCATAAATGTAAATGGTTAAATTCCCCAATGAAAAGATATAGATTAGCTGAATGGATAAAAAAACAGGACTCAACTATATGCTACCTACAAGAAACTCACTTCACATATGGAGACACACACAGAATGAAAGTAAATGGATGGAAAAAGATATTCCATGCAAATGGAAGTGAAAACAGACTACAAGTCAAAAACTGCAAAAAGAGATAAAGAAGGTCATTATACAAGGATAAAGGGACCCAGTCAACAAGAGGATGTAACAACTGTAAATATACATGCACTCAAGACAGGAACACCCAGATATATAAAGCAAATAGTATTAGATCCAATGGGGTAGATCCCAATATAATAATAGCTGGGAACTTCAAAATCCCACTCTCAACTTTGGACATATCTAGACCAAAAAAAAAAAAAAAAACAACACTTAAGGAAATAGCAGATTAAATTTCACTATAGACCTAACAAACATTTATACAACATTTCATCTAACAGCTATAGAATACACATTTTTCTCACCAGCAAATGGAATATTCTTCAGAACACACCATATTTCAGGCCACAAATTAAGTCTCAACATATTTTTTAAAAAATCAAAATCATAGCCAGTATTTTTTCTAACCACAATGGAATAAAACTAGAAATCAATAACAAAAGAAATTTTGGAAACTGTACAAATACATGGAAATTAAACAACATGCTCCTGAATGACCAATGAAAAAAGAAGATAATTAAAACATTTGTTTCAACAAATGAAAGTAGAAACACAATACACAAAAACCTACAGGATACAGCAAAAGCAGAAGAGGGAAGCTGATAGCAACACCAACATAAAAAAATTATTTCAAATAAACAACCTAACAGTACACCTCAAAAAACTAGCAAAGCAAGAATAAGCCGACTCCCAAATTAGAAGAAAACAATAATCAGAGCAGAAATAAATGACATTCAGACTAAAGTATAATACAAAAGAGCAATGAAACATAAAGTCAGTTTTTTATAAAAACAAAATTAATAAACCATCAGTTAGACTGAGAAAAAAGACCCAAGTAAAATCAGAATTGAAAAGGAGACATGACTGATACCACCATAATACAAAGGCTCATCAGAAATTTTATGAATGATGATATACCAACAAATTAAAAAAAAAAACCTAGAGGAAATGAATACGTTCCTAGACATATACAATCTACCAAAATTGAAGCAAGAAAAAATAGAAAACCTGAACAGACCAGTAACTAGTACCAAGGTTGAATAAGTAATAAAAAGTCTCCCAACAAAGAAAAGTCCAAGACTACACAGCCTCACAGCTGAATTCTATTAAACTGTTAAAGAACACCAATTATTTTCAAACTATTTCAAAAAACTGAAGGAGACAGAATTCTTCAAAAATTCATCATGCAAAGCCATGCAAGGCCATCATTACCCTGATACCAGAACCAGATATGGACACACAAACACACACAAAAGAAAACTACAGGCCATTATCCTAGAATAACAAGATGCAAAAATCTTCAATAAAATACTAGCAAAATTAATCCAACAGCACATAAAAAAGATTATATATCATAATTAAGTGGAATTTATCCCAATGATGCAAAGACAGTTCAACATATACAACGCAAGAAACATTACATCAACAGAATGAAGGATAAAAACCTTTTGATCATCTGAGACAGAAAAACATTTAATAAAATTCAATATCCTTTCTTGATAAAAACTCTCAACAAACAGGTATATAAGGAATGTACCTCAATGAAATAATGGCCACATATGACAAATCCACAGGTAACATCATAGTAAATGTTGAAAAGTTAAAAGTTTTTCCTCTAAGATCTAGAACAAGACAAGAATGGCACTCTTACTACTCTTATTCAATATAGTGCTGAAGTCCTAGTCAGAGCAATCAAACAAGGGAAAGAAATAAAGGCTCCAAATCGGTCAACAGGAAGCCAAACTGTCTCTGTTGGCTGATGATATGATCATGTTTCTAGAGAACCCTGAAGACTCATCCAAAAAGCTCCTACATCTGATACATGAATTCAGGAAAATTTCAGGATAAAAAAATCAATGTATACAAATCAGGAGCACTGCTATACCCCAACAACGACCAAACTGAGAAACAAATCAAGAACTCAATCCATTTTACAACAGCTGCAAAAAAAAAAAAAAAAAAACGTAGGAGTATACCTAACAAAGGAGGTGAAAGATCTCTACAAAGAAAACAACAAAACACTGCTGAAAGAAATCATCGATGACACCAACAAATGGAAACACATCCCATGCTCATGGATGGGTAGAATATTATGAAAACGACCATACTGCCAAAAGTAATCTACAAATTTAATGCAATTCCCATCAAAATACCATCATCATTCTTCATAGGACTAGAAAAAAAAAATCCTAAAATTCATATGGAACAAAAAAAAGCCCACACAGCCAAAGCAAGACTAAGCAAAAAATAAACAACAACAAAAAAAACAAATCTGGAGGCATCACTTCACTTGACTTCAAGCTACACTACAAGGCTATAGTTACCAAAACAGCATAGTACTGGTATGTTGACCAAAGGAACAGAATAGAGAACCCAGAAACAAAGACAAATACTTACAGCCAACTGATCTTCAACAAGGCATACAAAAATAAAGTGGGGGAAAGGACAGCCTATTCAACAAATTGTGCTGGGATAATTGGCAAGCCACATGTCAAAGAATGAAACTGGATCCTCATCTCTCACCTTATACAAAAATCAACTCAAGATGGATCAAAGACTTAAATCTAATATCTGCAACCATAATAATTCTAGAATATAACATCCATAAAACTCTTCCAGACATTGGCTTAGGCAGAGAATTTATCACCAAGAACCCAAAAGCAAATCTAACAAAAACAAAGATAAATGCATGAGACCTAATTAAACTAAAAAACTTCTGTACAGCAAAAGAAATAATCAGCAAACAGATAACCCACAGAGTGGGAGAAAATCTTCACAAACTGTGCATCTGACAAAGGATTAATATCCGAAATCTCTAAGGAATCCAAACAAATCAGCCAGAAAAAAAAAAAAAAAAAAAAGATAATCCCATCAAAAAGTAAGCTAAGCACATAAATAGACAATTCTCAAAAGAAGATATACAAATGGCCAACAAACAGGAAAAAATGCTCAACATCACTAATTATCAGGGAAATGCAAATTAAAACCACAATTGCGATACCACAATATTTAATTATGGCAAACATGACCATAATTAAAAAATAAAAAAATCACAGATGTTGACATGGATGTGGTGAAAGGAGAACACTTTTACACTGCTGGTGGGATTGTAAACTAGTACAATCACTATGGAAAATAGTACAGAGATTCCTTAAAGAACTAAAAGATGATCTACCATTTTATCCAGCAATCCCACAACTGGGTATTTACCCAGAGGAAGAGAAGTTATTATATGAAAAAGTCACCTGTGCTCACATGTTTATAGCAGCACAATTCGCAATTGCAAAAATATGGAACCAGCCTAAATGCCCATCGACCAACAAGTGGATAAAGAAAATGCGTGTGTGTGTGTGTTTGTGTGTGTATTATATGTGTGTGTGTCTGTGTGTACACATACCGTAGAATACTATTCAGCCAGAAAAAGGAATGAAATAATGGCATTCGCAGCAACTTGGATGGAGTTGGTGACCATTATTCTAAGTGAAGTAACTCAGGAATGGAAAACCAAACATCATATGTTCTCACTTACAAGTGAAAGCTAAGCTAAGAGGATGCAAAGGCATAAGAATGATAATAATGGACTCTGGAGACTTGAGGGGAAGGGTGAGAGGGGAATGAGGGATAAAATACTACATATTGGGTACAGTATACACTGCTTGGGTGATGGGTATACCAAAATCTCAGAAATCACCACTAAAGAACTTATCCATATAACCAAACACCACCTGTGCTCCCAAACTATCAAAATAATTTGAAGAAATAAAAATGGGCAATTAATCTGAATGGACATTTATCAAAGATGACACACAAATAGTCAACAAGTACACGAAATACGTTCAACATTGCTAATTACCCAGGAAATGCACTTCAAAACCACAATGAGATATCACACCCCAGTCAGAATGGCTATTATCACAAAGACAAAAAGTAACAAATGCTGGTAAGTATGTAGCGAAAAGGGAACTGTTATACACCGTTGGTGGCAATATAAATTGGTACAATCATTATGGAAAACAGTATGGAGGTTGCTCCAAAAACCAAAAATAAACTACCCTGGGATCCGGCAATCCCACTTCTAAATATACATCTAAGGAAAAGGAAATCAGTATGTCAAAGACATATCTGCACACCCATGTTTATTGCAGCACTATTTACAACAGCCAAGTATGGAATTAACCTAAGTGTCCATCAACAGACAAACGGAAAAAGAAAATGTGGTTTATGTACACACAATGAAATACTATTCAGCCATAAAAAAAGAATGAAACTCCATCATTCGCAGCAATGTAGATGATCCTGGAGGACACTATGTGAAATGAAATAAGTCAGGCAGAGAAAGAAATACTGCATGGTCTCATTCACATATGGAAGCTGAAACATTTGGTCTCATAGAGGTAGAATGGTGGTTACTAGAGGTTGGCAAGGGTAGAGGAGAGGGAGATAAAAAGAGGTTGATTAATGGATACAGAATTAAAGCTAGATAGAAGGAATAAATTCTAGAGTTATATAGCACTTTAGGGTAACTACAGTTAACAATTATTTATTGTGTATTTTCAAATAGCTAAAAGAAAAAAAATTGAGTCTTCCTAGGAAATGATACGTTTCAGGTTATGGGTATGCTAATTACCCTGATTTGATAATTACACATTATATATGTGTATCAAAAATATCACTCAGTACAGCATGGATATGTATGATTATCTGTCATTTTTTTCAAAGCATCTGAGTAGAAAACATGGAATGGCCAAGTAATTCTTCCTTTACTGTCTCTAGCACCTGGCTTGGTCCTCCTTTCTACCACAGGCTTTGGCTTCACTGTGCATACCAAGTACAACCCTTTAGACCACCCTGACTCCCCACCCCACCTGGGTTCCTTGGCACTCTCAACTCCAATGCCCTCCACTTCCACTCCCCACTTCCCTGCCCTTTGGCTAACCCTTGCCCTTGTCCTGACCCATAACTGCATTGCTTCGGACTCTGCATCTCAGGCATTCCCCTGCGTTCACACCTGCTCATCTTTTCAGCTCCCTTACCCAATTGTCCTAGGTGTACCCATCACACCAGTTCTCCTGCCTCATCACAGCTTCTGCCCTGATTCTTACTCTGTCCCTTTCAGTTCCAAAAAATGTTCCTATCTTCTCTATCCAGATCTCAAATATGGCAAATTACCTCAAAGCCTCTTTCTTTTGTTCCTTGGTCACCCCTATCCAGAAAACTCCAGATTTCTCTTTTCCAAATAGGTGACTGAGTCTCACTTAAAAACTCTGCAGGGATATGCAGAGCTATACAGATTCAAGGTGCCAATCATTCATGATTTACAGCCTCAGCTTAAAATCAGTCTGCAACCTTTTCCCATTTTTCACAGCAGCTATTTCAAACCGTTCTCGCATCCTTTTAGCCATCCCCTCAACTATCCCATTCACTTGCTCAGAAGAGTATCAGAAAGAGGATTTCAGAAGAGCTCAGAAAGCCTTGTTTTTTCAGAGAGACACTCCCTCACAGTCCTGACTTCACCTCTTCTCTACCTGCATCACAACAGCCATAGCAACAACAGCAGCAGCAGCATCTAGCCCACTTCCTTCACTGACCCTTGCAAAAAGGAGAAAGAATTCCACCTCCCAAAGCTAATTCCTTCACCAGAGCACCAGTTCATCATTCTTGGTGTCCCTCAGGAACCTCAGTTGCTGATCTGGCCCTTCTGTGAGCTTCCACCATTCAAAAGTATATCCAGAGACTGCCTTCTCCTCTGTCCTCATTACTAACCTCCTTAGAAAGGAGTTACCAATCTTCCCCATTTCTTTCCCTTTGCTCCCAATCACTTCTTAAGTCCCAACAATTGGGCTGCCTCCCCAGTAATCCTAACCATGACCTTTCAGAGGCACCATTCTAATGACTAATCAAGCCAATGGACTATTCTTCTGTCCTGATCTTATATGACATGTCCGCAGAATGTGAGACGGAATCTCTTCCTGAAAACCATTCTTCCTTTAGATTCCACAGCATCACTCTGAGGTTTCCCTTCTTACTCTCTGAATACTCTCTTCATCTCTTTCACATTCACTTCTTGTAGCCATTCCGCATATAACATGCTCCTCCAATTTCCAGCCTATATCAGTTTTTCCTTCATGCTCTTAAGATGTAATTAATAACTTATTACTAAGATTATTTTAAAAGCTAAAATTTTACCTTCTAAAAATGTTCTGGTATAGAATCAAAGTCATATCTGGGGTGTTACTTTCACTCTTTTCAAATATAATTTTTGATAAAGAGATGTAGTTACATGTACTATTAAAATAAGTACCCTTAACCACAGGTGACCCAAAACAGTTACCTCTCACATGTATCAGAGAAAAAAATATGGGTGAAATTGCTGATCTAAATAAGAAGAGTATGAGTTATACAATATCATGGGTATGGCTATGAAGCAAGGGCTGTTGATGGGCCTTAGTTCAATGGGAAGGGGGATAAAATACTAGACTCATTCCCAGGTGTCAAGATTGGGTAGTGTGGTGGTACTTCTAGAAATAGCAGAAAGCTAAAATAAAATGAATTCAACTTTGAGTATGTCAAACTTTAGCTGAGCGGAGAGGTCCATGAAATAGCAGGCTTTATCACCCTGAAGCTCAGGATACATGCTGGACTAAAGGAGCATATATGAGCTGGTCATTGGCCAAGATGCAGGCAGAAATCAAATCAACCAGGGCAGGTATATAAAGAGAGAAGAGAAAGGAACAAGAAAAGGAATGGGAGGAAAGCCATTCCCTCCTTTTACGATATAAATATTTCAGCAAAAGCACTGGACCAGAATAATAAATGCTTTTGATTCTCTGAGAGCTTTCTGGGGCTTACTCTTGTGTTCCAGAATCAGTATCTGACACCTGTAAAGGCAAATTTTCTCATAAAAATCTAGAGTACATACATGATCCTTCATATTCGGTTTACATTTTGATAAGATACTCCCTCATACCACAATGTAGGACCGTTCCAGGTATACCATAGTTGAAGTGACTGCAAATCAAACCAGATACCTTACAACACAATCAATTCATTAACTACAAGATGTCAAGTCCCCAGACTATCATCAGCCACAATGATAGGCTTAAGCCCTGGCAGTCCATTTGGTCATCTGGACAGCGCAGTAACACACAGCGCATTTTCCATTTCGGGCACTCCAATAGCACTCACTATTTTTTTCAGAAGCAATCAAGAGGCAAGATTTTGACTTCCAGCTGAAGTTGAATATGGTATGCCTTCTTGTACATACCTTCTTCTCAAACGTCATGCAGAACCAATATTTGAAATATCTGTCTTCTATACTATTCACCCAGAATAAATCACCACCATTTTCAAGCAAAGATTCACAGTATCTCTAAGTTTTAGCCAGACTATATGGCAAGAAGGCAATCATTTTACCAAGTACCTTCTCTGTGTCAGGCATTGTACAATACTTAACATGTTATCTCAGTTAACTCTAAAACACCTCTGTGAAATAAGGACCCACCCTACTACAGATCAATAAACCAGAATTCAGAGAGGTTAAATACATTCCCAAAGTTACCAAGCTACCACCTGGAAGATCTAGGATTTAAGTCCAGGCATACCTGGTTACAAAGACTGTGTTCTTTCCATCATTACACATGTAATTTCAAAACTGTTCCAAGGAGGTGCCAGGAATGGCAGGCGCAGAGAACAGTGGCTGACTGTGAAGCTCCAGGCAAATCATTCCCAACATCAACAGGAAAAACTTTGCTGTAATCTATTTATATGCGGGGTTGCAAGTACAATTATTGTTGGGGTGGGGCACTCTTATGTTTGAAAAAGAGACGTATAAAAATCTGTACGTTAAACTGACATGATATTGCTACAACTATTTTCATTAATGAGAAAAAAAGACAGCAAGCACTGGGAGCAATGGTGTATGCCTGTCTGTAGTCCCAGCTACTCAGGAGACTGAGGTGAGCGAATTGCTTGAGCCCAGGAGTTTGAGGCCAGCTGGACATATCAAGACCTGTCTGTTAGAAAACAAACAGGCTGGGTGTAGTGGCTCGTGCTTGCAATCTCAGCACTTTGGGAGGCCGAGGCGGGTAGATCACAAGGTCAGCAGATCCAGACCATCTTGGCTAACACAGTGAAACCCCATCTCTACTAAAAATACAAAAAATTAGCCGAGCATGGTGGCACATGCCTGTAGTCTCAGCTATTCGGGAGGGTGAGGCAAGAGAATCGTTTGAACCCAGGAGGTAAAGATTTCAGTGAGCCGAGATCGCACCACTGCACTCACTCCAGCCTGGGCAACAGAGCGAGACTCCATCTCAAAACAACAACAACAACAACAACAAACAAACAAAGATAGCAAGCATACACTAAAGCCATAAATATTTTAAAAATCGGTTCAGTAATTTCCCTCTAACCAAGACAACATTTAACCCATTTAAATTCGACTACCATTTTAGTCTCACTGAGAAAGACTTGAAAACCTAATAAGGAAAGAGGAGCTACATAAAATCAAAATATGAACAGATGCATATATTTAAAACATTCATCTTACTACATAATTCTGTAAATACAGGCATTAATGTAAAGAATGTGATCATTCTTCCTCAGTGAAATATTCTTGAGCTACAATTCTTCTATTTCTACATGTCAATTATTAAACAGTGGCAACAAAAAATCTGGTTCTTTGTAGTAAGTGATTTACTTATTAGAAATAAGTGTTATGTGTCATAAATATCTGATACTGATGTGCATTAAGTTGATACTTATTAATTTCATTTTATTTACAGGAATATCACAGGCATACACCAAATACTTCCTCTTAAAAGATGGTAAATCCTTCACCAAAGTTGTCTGATTAGTCATGACCACCACTCCTAAAATGGGACCAGTGGTAGATTTTATATAAGGCAGATGCCAAGCTATGGAGAATACGCATAATAATCATCAATGTATTGAGGACTGGGTTGGAGAATCTACAACCTGTGGTCCAGATATAATAATCTTATTTAGCTCATGGTTCATTTCTGGAAAAAGACTTACTGCCACAGTTCTTTTTATGTTTTAATAGGATTTTTTTGATAAATGAAGTTTATGAATATAGCTTATAAATTCAGTACATGAATGGGAAGAATCATTCTCTCTAAATTCTCTTGCCTCTGTTCATTACCAGTGGGAGTTGTGTCAAGTGACTTAATTTGAGATTTGCTTTTTTCAACTATATACAAAGGGATACAAATTCTGTTTAACACTGTGGATAGAATATACACATTGATTTTTTTCTTTTGAACTAAATACTCTAAAATGACACCAAAAGGATTTTTTTGTTGTTGTTGTTTTTTTTTTTTTTT
>NW_016809656.1:289464-304476 GCF_001698545.2 Rhinopithecus bieti
TTACAGGTGTGAGCCACCACGCCCAGCCGGCAAGGGTGTGTTATTTTGTTGTTGTTTTTAGTTATAAGTACAAAGACAAGAAGAGAACAGATATAACTGGTGATACAGTTTGAATGTTTGCTCCCTCACACTGACATATAATCCTCAGTGTTGGAGGAGGGGCCTGGCGGGAGGTGTCTGGGTCATGTGCGCAGAACCCTCATGGATGGCTTTGTGCTGTCCTTGCAATAGTGAGTGAGTTCTCGTGAGATCTGGTTGTTTAGAAGCGTGTGGCAGCTTTCCCCTCTCTCTCACTCCCGCTCTTGCTATGGGACATGTCTGCTCCTTCTTTGCCTTCTGCTATGATTTCCACCAGAAGCCGAGCAGGTGTTGGTGCCATGCTTTCTGTAAAGCCTGCAGAACTGTGAGCCAATGAAACTTCTTTTCTTTATAAATTACCCAGCCTCACGTATTTCTTTATAGCAATGCAAAAACAGCCAGATATAGCAGGCAAGAGATTTCAGAAAAGGTTAGGAAGGCAAAAGCAGACAGATGCATAGTAAATGAGCAGAGAAAGCTTCTACCTAAGTGACTGCAAAAAGGGACTCTGAACCTGAGGGGAACAAAACAATCCATCACACAGGCAATCTGAAATGACTTAGGATTTCAAGACAGTAGGTACCACTTAAGGTAGTGTCAGACATGGGATTAAAACTAAGAGTTTGCTTGAAAATCTTCAAATAGAAAAGTTGAGCCCAAGGGCTCTTCCTTCACCCAAACAGTAAGATAATCCTCCCTACTTTCCACCACTAACACGCCCAAGAAAAAATAAAAACAGAAAAACTGAAAAAAAATCTGAAGATATTAAGGCTTTTGGAGAAACTGAATTTGAGATCAAAGGGACATCCACAGGGAAATGTCTGGAAACATTGATAATCAAGTCTGGAGCTCTAGATGGATGTCAGGTAAAGACACAGGAGCCAAAAGATGACACCAAAAGATTGGAAGATATTACTTCAGAGGTCTGACACTGAGGAGAACTGAAGATTTTGAGAAACATCTTCATGGAAAAGTATTTAGCCAAAAGAAATCAGTGACTGAAACTGAAGGAAGTAGCCAGAGGTAGGGATGGGACCAAGAAAGGACAATATCACAGAAGCAAAAATAAACCAAAGAACATTTCTAAAAAGGAGAGAAAGACTTGGGAAAAAAGTGTTTCAATTGGTTAAATAGAATGAGAACCAGGGAAAGGTTACTGAATGTGGTCAGCAAAAGGTCACTGGTGAACATGAATGTAACTGGTTTCATGGAATAGCTTTCATTCAATCAGCGACTACGTACTCAGCATCCACGACACATGTGCCAGACACAGTACCAGGCTTCCCATGTCAGAGGGAACTAAAAGAGAAACAGGAATCAGAGCAGAAAGCATTAAGAACTGAACAATGCTTAAGACAGACTTTCATAAGGAATTATGAGGTAAAAGGTAGGAGTAAAGTAAAATAACAGACCGAAAGGAAAGGAAACCAGACTCACAAAATAAAACAAAAACATTGTTTTTAATTTTATATATTTAAAGAGAAACACAGACCTGATGCAAATCAGAAGCCAGCGAAGATGGATGGATAGCAGTAGTCAAGGCAAGGCCCAAGGAAAGGCAGTAAAGTAAGGACACCAATACCACTGCACATGGTATAGTCAAGGCGGGGGCTTAAGGGGATTTAGCCTTACAAGGGAGAAAGGGATAAATATTCGTCTGATACAGGTAGAAGAGAGCAGGGCGTAACACAAAGTAGATGTGAATGAAGAAAGAGTTTAAGGCTACAAGACAATGATAGAATGTGGACTAAATTTCTGGAAGCATCTCCAGCTAGATATAAAAACCTTATTAACATAAAATACGTATTCCAGTAGAATAGAGGTAAATGTTAGAAGTAGCCAACGATGTTAGCAAAATAGCAAAATTTGTGTAGCATGTAAGTGGTATTTTAACGATCAAAAATTTAATGATGTCCCAAGTTAATATAAAACATAATCTAAAACTGTTTAAAATACAATTAATTTTGTAGCTCAAACTTGTCTTGCAACCAACAATCTTCGACATCATCAGTGGGTATCTCAAGGTCAAATACAAAAAGAAGACTATATAAGGTTATGTTTACATAAATCTGTCATGGTTCTGATCAAGTGGGAAATACTGCACATTTTTTCTCTTATCACAGAAAGCATTATAAAATTTAGGTTATGTTACCAAAATACATATTTGTTATGATGCCTGGTAGCAGCAGTCCCTGAACAACTGGGTCTGTGTGGCTAGGTTGAAGAAATCCTACCAGTAGCTTCCAGAAGGTTTTTTTAAAAGTTGCATGAGCCAAAATGCACAGGATACCCCAGAAAAAGTGCCACGGTATCCTTTCTATTATGGGATAACTGCAGTTTCCGTATATAAGTAAGCTTATAGGCTTCAAATCACAAGAGAAACTGTCTCATGGCTGCATGGTATTTACTTAGGGGCTTAGATGCCAAAATGATATTATCCTCGGCACTCAAAACAAGATGTTAAGAATGGACAGAAAAGATTGTTAGCATAGGGGCCCAGCTATTCTATTTGCCAAATATATTTACTGAATCCACAAAGATGTAACTTTCAGAGCCTCTGTAGGTGGAAAACAGCACTACTGGAAATAAGAGCCTGAATTTATTCAAGTTTGAACACTAAAGATTTATTTAGGTGAAAGTATAGCTAAAATAAACCATCAGATATAGGCTAAATGGGGAAAGAAGCAGAGACTAAGAGAAGAAAAGGGAGTAAGGAAAGCAGGAAGGTTTGGTAAAGGTCAAGAGTGGGTACAGAGGCAACAAGGGGTTAAGAGACGGAATGACAAAAGCTGATAGCCAAAGAAACTTGGAAGTTTGAGATCTCAGATGTAACAGCCTTCCTATGAAACAACACAAGGGCAAGTTTCGTTTATTGCATTAGAAGTAAAAGTCTTGAGTAGGGAAACTCAAAGCATGTACAAACTGAAAAAGCAGCAGCAGCTATAGAGCCCAACAATGGTAAACCAGCAGGCTGGCTAGCAACTGATTGCAGAAGAGAAGTGAGATACATGATAAAACTACCAGGAGGAGGATTTGGTAGCCAGACTCACAAAGGAGTGAAGAAAGGAAAGTTAGGTGATCTTCATTTTTTCCTTTCAATAAATTTTTTTAATTATAATGGAGAAGACAGAAATAAAGAATTAAAACAACTTTGTCTTTATAATGTGTAATGCACTGGGCATTATATAGTTTTTAAAAATATTACAAAGTGCCCATATCAGTCTTGAAGAATTGAGATGACATTTTAGTCTTTCTACTGACCAAGCTAATTTATTCTGAAATTCCCAGAAGATTCAAAGTTTCTCCTTGATTGTCACAAATCATGTGAAAAGAAAGCAACTGGGACCAAAAGCCATGATTGTGGGATAGCTACCAAAACGTGATCACATACCTAGAAATTGGAAACATCAAATTTCTAGAAAATCGCTTATGAATAAAAAGAGAATCACAAGGTTTAGTGATTTTCAAGGATTTTCAACTACTCATGGAGAATTCCCTATGTAGGTGTATAGTTTATCTACTTTTTGTGCTTGTCCTCTTAGAGAAGCCAAGAATGACATGCAAGCTAACCAAAACACACCTAACACAGAGCAATGGTATGTAGAAACAGATTATTAACTTCTACCCTCCAAAAGCACTATTACTTTGCAACATTTCAGAAAACTCATAAATCCCAGAACTTCCTAGGAAAAAGACCATGGAGGTCATGTAATCTGACTTACAGATTAGCAAACAAAGACATAAAGAAGTTAAATGCCTCAGCTGAAGATCACACGTTGGGTTAGTGGCAAAGCCAAGAACACCTCTCTGTATACTCCCTTCTCAGAGCCTTTCCCCACCTGTCCAGACTCCCATCCCACCTCCCGATGCAAGTGTCTGACAAAGCTGGACTGGATTTCCACAAAAGTAATTATACAGTGTTCTTTTGAAATGTAAAATAAGATGATAGAATCTAAAAGAATTAACAGTAATTTAAGATATTTACTTGATATAAAGTAATATTAATTTAAAACTATACCTTTACTGCTTCTGATGAAAGTACATTTTCCTTTTTCTGACTTGTGCTCATGGGCTCATTTTCAACACTGAAAAATAAAAACCACAGTTTCTTTTGAAATTAAAATTACTAAACTAAAAGTTTTCTGTATTTAAACCCAAACTGAAAGGTCCTTTATCTACAATGCCCAAAGACTGATACACCATGTTATACCAAGGATATATTGATTTGAATCTCTAAACTCAAAAAAATGCATACAAAAATGTTCATCTAGGCTTCAGATATTTGTGAGACCTCATTGTGCCTCATATTTTCTTATACAAATAATCAACATCACAGTAATGATATATCTGAACAAAAGAGCACCTGTGTATTACTTTCATAACACTGGCAAGTGCTAGCACTCTAAGATACTATTTATGTGAAGGTTCCCCACAGCCAGATATTTTTTTAATGCCTATGCTGGGTGTTATTTGGAACAGAATGCATTTCTATTCAGCAAATCACTATAAACATATAGGTCTATCTAGTGAATTCTGGGAATACTCAAAAATAGATGTAGGCTTATCTAGCCCCAAATGTGTTCCAGATGGCACGTTAAAATCTGATTTCCCAGAGAGTTACTTCTAACTGTCTTTAGTCTGGAATACCTCCTCAGATGCCTTTTGGGATGTCATTATAAACTAGTTTCCCAAGACACATTTAAAATTTTTTTTTCTTTTTTAGAGATGGTCTTGTTCTGTTGCCCAGGCTGGAGTGCGGTGGTGCAATCATAGCTCACTGCAACCTCCTGGGCTCAAGCAATCCTCCTGGCTCATCCTCCTAAGTAGCTAAGACTACAGGTGCATGCTACCATGCCCAGTTATTTCATTTTTTGTAGAGATGGGGGTCTCAACTATGTTGCCCAGGCTGGTCTTGAACTCTTGGCCTTAAGTGATCCTCCAACCTTGGCCCAAAGTGCTGGGATTACAGGCATGAGTCACTGCGCCCAGCTTCCAGATCTAAATATTTATATCTCTTTTTAAACATTATCCTGTTTTCATACTTTCATAATACTAGACAAATTAAGTAGCTTCACTCTAAAGATTATTGACTCTCTACCATATGCCAAGGATTGTGCTTAGCCTTAAGGATATAAAAATGAGTACGTCAGGTTCTTTGCAAAACTCAGTCTAGTTGGAGAGACTAATACATAAACCTTAACAATATAGTTTCATAAGAGTTATAATTGCTAAATGAACAAAATTCTATGAAGCATAAAAGAAACAAGGAACAACCAATTCTACTTGCTCAGTAAAGTACCCTCAGAGGAGGTGCAAAAGCAGGTGGTAATAGAGAATCAGGCATTTTCTGAAAACCAAGTTTTATTTGTTTGCTTTTAATATAAGTCTGGAGCACAGAGTTTGCGAAGGACAGAGGTAATCCTCCAAGGGATGAGACTGAGACCAAAAATTAGTGGATCCCAGACTATGAAGACCAGGCCTGACCTGTTACAAAATCTGACCTTTGTCCTACATGCAGTGGGAAGCCTTCAAGGAGGGGACAAGCATAAGCAGGAGGATGACTGAGAGTGGGCCAGATGTCGAATAGTGGTCACTGGTGGTGGAAGGCCTGGAAAGGAGGAAGTATCAATAGCTCAGATCAAATAAAGGCCATCCCAAAGCAGATCAGATGGAAAGAGAGGACACAATTTATGCCATTTAGATTTTCTATCCATAAAAGTCTATGTTATTATGCACAGTATCCAAGAAACAAATGGTCATGGTCAAAAGATGGAAACAAAAAATAAATCATGAACACCTGGAAAATACAATGGATTAAAATGTCATTAAGTCCAAGACTCCATGCACAAACACATGGACCAAACAGATACAGCTAGACAGATCCTTAAAGCTTCTAAATGTCAATAGAAAAAGTATACACACACACACACACACACACACACACACACACACACATATATAAAGACATAAGCTGTGTGTTAAACACATAAAAAATTCTGTGGAGCAATTCAGGAATAAAATCAAGAACAAAACAATAGAAAATATTGTACAATACAGAACTGCAACCTGTACATATGTATAAAATGAGAATGTCTCATAATTGCTTCTTTAAAAGTGAATAAGTTCTTATCTCTTTTTTCTATTTTACTAGTCTTTATCTTTTGCCAAAAGGCTGTTTACAATTCAGTTTTTTTTTTTTTGAAGTAAATGTGAATTGATTTTGGTCTATTTCAGCTCAAATTAACAAAACAAACTGGCAAATACATATAAAAGATCATGTCATAAAGATTTGGGGTATAATTAAGAATAATGCTGACCTCGGCAAGTGATCTAACTACAATCTATTTTGAATGATCTACCTAAAAACTATCTAAACATACAACATCTAATTTTAGTCTCCTAGTTCATGCTTCAGGATTCCTGAAATTCTGCTTCATTTGGTGTGTTTACAGGATTTTCTATAAACCTACTGCCTAAGACTGTAAATGAAAACAGTAAAGGTTTCTTTTCTAATATAAAAGCTCTCCAGAAAATGCAGCTAAGTTCATGAGATTATGGCAGAACTCAGTCTTTTCAAGTACCAGTAATCACTTCCAAGTACAAACTATAGACACACATACAAATTCCAGAAAAATACAGCAGTAAATCAGCATGTAAGTATTGAGCAAACAACGGAAGAATTTAAGTTAAAATCACCAAAAGAAATATTACTTGATATTTCTTAAAATTCTCCCTTATATCCTTTAAGTTGCATGATTCTTATTACTAAACCAAAATTTTAAAATGTGTTGAGTTTTAAAGCAAACAACATATTTTAAAATTTTGGTTGACTGATAAAAATCATTGCTTTTATTAAAATTTCAACACTTTGCTACATGAAACATTCTTAGCATAGATAACATTATTCATGCCCTACCTCCTGATATAAATGTTACCCATAACCACTTGACATTACTAGAATATACCAAAGTTTACACACCTACAAATCACTTTAATCTGCTGCTTGCAACATTCTTCCCCACCCTAATCAACTCTAAATCCTTTACAGCTTAGTTCTGGTTTTACTTGTATTTTTTGTGCTCTCACTGCATGCAGCAATACCTCCCACATATTTGCCACTCTTTATCATTAACAGCTAGTTGTCCATCTTCCCAATGAGAATATAAACTTATTAATTCAGAAGATGTATCATTCATGTCTGTATTCCAGAGCCTGGCATCCCACCCGGCACCACGAAGGCACTCAAATAGTATTTGTTAGATGACTTTTAAAAATAACCTATAACCAGGCCAGGTGCGGTGTGGCCTATAATCCCCATACTTTGGGAGGCTGAGGCAGGCAGATGGCTTAAGATGAGGAGTTCGAGACCAGCCTGGGCAACATGGCAACCTTGTCTTGACAAAAAAAAAAAGAAAAGCTGGGCATGGTGGTGCGCGTTTGTAGTCCCAGCTATTCAGGACGACACTGTACTCCACCTGGGTGATAGAGTGAGACCCTGTCTCAAAAAAAAAAAAAAAAAATCTATAACCATATTTCCATTTGTGCCTGCTTACCTTCATCAGAAAACACTGTTACATTGGAAACAATATAATTATAACATCAGTCTTTTTTTCTCAAGGAGGTAGCATATAAGTCTCTTGAAAGAATATGCCAGCCATTCCTATCCTACAACATACTTCTCTAAAACCATTAAGTAGGGAGTGGGGCTGGTGGGAAAAAAATCACTCAGCAAGAACAAGGTCATTTTCAGTTGATTTAAAAATAAAACAAAACACACAAAAAATGAGAACACAGTAGCTAAATATACTCAAAAACAGTGAACACTCAGATGTCAGCTTAGTACAAATATAAAATAAAATAAAATAAAATAAAAAGGGCTCAAAAGGCTTGGGGTGATATTTTCAGTCTCTTAAAAAATAAATACTAAGGAGAGAGAAACATGTTCACCTCAAACTTCATGAGAGACCACAATCCATTCCTATTGTTTGCTCACAATTTAACCCCCTTTGGGACCCAGGGTATTTCAATTAGGAATATTTTTAGAAAGCAGACATTTTATTCATGGCAGGGGGTGAAGAGCAGAATTCAAAATCACACATAGGCACAAATAAAACCACCTTACATTTCTAAATAGTCTCATCTTAGCTAACAGCACTTTAAGAATTAATCTTTCAAAATAGCTTAAATATGAAGGTCAATGTAACATAAAAGCTCCTCATCTTTCAAGTAACTTTATTTGGACCATGCCTGAAAATGAATCCAACATATAGTTATTTAGCCTTTATGTGACTCTGCACCAGAAATAAAATATTTTTCAACGGCAATGCAAAAAAAGGATCACTTTAACCTTCTAAATTTCAAATAATTTACATAAAGGAGAACTCCTAACCTGTCACTGAAGATATATTATTTTCTTAAAATTAAATAATAACAAGATTCCCTAACCAATAGCAGACAAGCAGCGGAAAACTGGGTGGAAGAACTCACCCACTCAACAAACTAGTAGTGCACACATGTATGTGTCAGGCACCGTTCTTGGTGCTGGGGGTTGCACAATGTACAAACCAGACAAGTCCTTGCCCTCATTCTTTCAGAACTCATGTCTGTATTCATCGGAATCACCTGGGGTATCTATGTTTCTCAAACAGATTTCTAGGCCTGATTGTCAAGGAATCCAATTGGAACGGGGCCAGGAATCTACATTTTGAGCTACAAATCACCCTTTACCCCAGGTTGTTCTAATGCAGGTGGCCCTCTGACCCCATTCTTGATAAACAATGGTCTGAGAGCCTCTCTATCTTTAGCTGACATCAACAACTGATAGATGTAGAGGGAAGAGAAAAATCTGACCAGGAGGATCTCCACTTATTATTTAAATATGTTAAGTGTGGCTAAAGATTAGGTAACAATTATTTAGAAAACACTACCCATTTTCCAACACTGCTGTTCAGCAAAGCTCCTCCATCCAGAAAAGCAGTGTTGCCCTAATGAGCATATATAGCACTCAAAGTATAGGGTGGGACCTGGAAGGAAAAAATACCCCTCTTTCAGCCTATACCACAGACTGGAGCACAAGGGAAGCTTCCGGGCTTCTCTCAGAGTCAATTTCTCATGCGGTAAGAAAACACCTTCTTGGATGGCCACAGGACAGATGCACAGAAACAAAGGGTACACTCAGTGGAGGATGTAAGGGAGAGTAAAGCTTTCCTCCCCTCCTGTAAGCACCTGTTGGGCACCTCCTCCTCCTATGCCTTTCTCTCACACATAACCGTGACTGCATCAGAAAAATCTGGAAATGGTAAAGACCTGAATACAGCTTCCATAAGCGTCTTCTGGAGGCTTGTCTACTTCTCTATGGATGCCAGAGTCTATGAATTCTTGCCCTTTTGAGAGAGGAAGCGATCTTTGGTGCTAATGCCATCATTGGCAGCAATTCAGAGCACCCCAAATATGAGGTCACTTAACATAAGGTAGTCCCTAATTTGGGAATGCTCTTACATCTAAACAGCACACCCCAACCCTCTGTCCACAGGGACATTTCTCCACTTCCAGGGCCGATTTACCTTCTCTCCTTTGTTTCCAACCCCACTCAAAACTGATGCTGCCTGAAAATATCCTCCCACTTGAGATTTTCACTTCTACTACATGAGGTGTGGTATAGAGTAGAAGAATCAGCAATACTGTTGAGAACAGGGAAAAAGAATCAGGGCAAATCTCCCCATCATTTTATCTTCCTCCACTACCGTAGAACTGCTGGTTCCAAAAGCCTGGTCCACTCAGCAGCACCTCTCCTTCTACCTCAGCTTCATTAGGCCTTTCCTTCCTAGTATGTTCCTTCCCACCACACAGCCCACCTGACCCAACTCCTGTGATGAAGTCCTAAAAGTAGCCAGAACCTATCCTTCCCTTAAAATGTGATCAAATAATACCCCAGTCTTCCAGGTGAGACTTTCCCTTGGACTAAATGAAAAATAATGCAGAACAAGACGAGATCTTGACCCATCCACTCCCTCTCCCGCTGTCGTAAGTAGTAAAATGCTTTGCAACAACTCAGAATGAACTTTTGTCTGTTTCAGAGACAGCACCTTGAGGACAAAATGCACTTGTCAAAATGAACGTTTTTGGATCTGATTTTACAACCACGTAAATTAAAAAGGTTCAGACCAGCTGATATGAGATCTCTGTCAGATCTAAAATCCCACATTGCTATGTTCTACAACAGAATAACGGGTGGGAAAAAAACAGGTAGACTAAACTTGAGGCTTTTCTGGTAAAAGATGAGAAAGACTACGGCCAAGAAACCAACTTAGATCAAAACTAGCATGAGGGCACTATAACAAAGAGGCGGAAATGTCTACTGTTCCTTATTTCAAAATGACTGAGGCTCGCTCTGGGCCTGCCCTCTATTCCCTCAGATTCCACCTCTTGGCCCTCTTTTGAGTCCTTAAATACAGCAAGGACTTCATCCTCACACTCTCCCAAAGGGTCTGCTCAAGCCATGGGATCTACATTACCCTTGGGGTATTTTTCTTAGAAACATAGTCTCACGTGACAAGTTCTATAATTTTCTTTGTTCAAAGCTATACTGCAGATACATTATGGATTAAATTGACGTTTGTGCACCGGCCTGGAGCACCATCCAGCAGGTCCAAAGATATGGGAAAAAAGATAGAGTTCCACAGCAATGATTTGCAAACCACCATCTGGAAAACTGTCCATTCACAAATGGTGTGTGCCAGCAGTAGAGTGGTACTTGTATTTTTTAATGGCTATTAATAGAATATACAACAGGTGGTTATGGCACTATTTCTGGGCTTCAAATTAAAAGGTAACTAAAAGCTGCAATTTTAAGGCACTCAAACAGCATGTATTTTAGCCCAAACATCTGGCAGTTGAATGATTTCAAAATTCTAGAGAAAAATCAGGAGGAGAGGGGAAAGGTAGGCATGATTATGAGGCTCTGTTGCTTCACAATCTGAGACTTCTGACACTCCTTTTCTCTATAATGTCGGTCCTCTCCTATAATTTATGTATCTACCTTGAGGCTGCCTTATTTCCTGTCCCCCAACTCATGCCCCCAAAATAAGACCCATAATTACAGTTAAATCACAGGCTGAAGAGTGAGAATCTCAGTACGTCTGAAATGTGCCTGAGCTGTCTACCATACGTGTGTTGTGAGTGATTGCTCCATCCTCCCCAAGTTCTCCATCCACCTCATAACCTTCAGATTCTGAATGTTTGACTCACCCCCGCAAGATTCAATACCCTGAATCTCTTGCTGTGATGTGAACTCACGACAGTATTTTAGCTGCTTTCTAAAACAGAGCATTCATTCACATATCATTCAACAAATTGTTCTGAGGACAGGGAACTGGAGACCCGAGATTGTGCCCTCGCAAAGCTCCCCAGAATCTGACCTTGGCTGACTTCCCCTCCAACTGAAATCCTTCCTCCTCTGTAAATTCTTCCAGACACAGATAAACAGATAATATATATGTGAATATAAAAACACATTTACAAAAACATATAAACACATGCCCAGTGATACTTTCCAAAAGTAAACTCATCATTTCAACTCCTTACTATGAACTAACAAGTCCTACCTCATTGGCCCCTGGCTCTCTTCCCCATGTCACTAACACCCACTCCTCCTCTAATTCTGTGTCTCTGTCCACACTGGCATCTGTGCCACATGATTGTGCTCCAGGACCTTCTAACTGAATGTTCCTTCTGCCCAGAAAGTTCTTTCCTCAGACTTGTTCATGCCCCACTCCCGGATATCACTTGGGTCTTTGCTTAAATGCTACCCAATACAGACACTTTTCATGACCACCCTACCTGGACTCACCACTTTCATTATGCCCCTATCCCTCCCCATTTTATTTTTACTTCAAAGCATATTATATATTAATCTAGATATTTTCTTCCCTCCCCATTAGAATACAACCCTATGTAAGTAGAGACACATTTAGATATGCAAACAAGATTCTGAAAAGTGATGACACAACTAAGTTGTTCTAATAATTCAATTTTAAATTATTTTTACAACATATAAATAAATGTATTATTGTCAGAAATGTTACAGCACTATGGTTAAGTGAAAAAATTCAAGTTCCAAACTCTTGAAGAACTTTTACTTTTATAAAAATATTTAGACATGAAGACGTATTTAGACAAACCCATAGGGAATCATTTGAAAGAATGATATATGTTTCTGAGTGGGTAGGGTTATGAGTCTGCTTTTGCTTTTTGATCCTCTTATAATTTTATACCTATTTTGTAAAAGCAAATATTACTATCAAAAAGAGAAAAAAAAAGTAGCATAGTTGATGAAAAGAAAGCAAAAACAAGTCAGTGCAAAAAATGCAAGCAATTAAATAACAAAATACAAATACTGCAAATATTACCTAATGTTAATTCCTTTGTATCATAATATATGCAACATTACCAAAAATTTATCTGCCTACTTAGAACAATGAAACACCATTATTACCATTCACATTTTCAACTTTTACTGATAAAAAGCACAATGCCATCCTTCCAGCCTGTGAATGCACCTTTGTGCTTTGACAAGACAATAAAAGGCAAGAGAGTTTACATCTCACCTAATCTGTCCCCAGTTATTAAAACATCAAATTCAAAATATTTCATTCTTTGTCATAAGAAGCATGGTAGTTACAAGAAATTTATGATCTGCCACTGAGGTAGCAACCACTTTTGTATAAACTTTAATATGAAAGATAAAAGTTTCTAGCATATCTTCTAAAAATTACATAAAACAAATATTCGTGAGACCACCCAAATACCATTTTCACGTCACTTCTGACATTGCCATTTGTACTGTTTGTCATAAATAGCATATAAAATATTTTTCTTTAACTGTTTTCTGTAACTATGCTAGGGTCCATCTTGGAATTCTGCCTATTACAATGGGTTATATTTTTGTGCCAACACCTTACTTGAAATTAGCACTTAAAAGCATATCTGATTTTAGAAGTATGCAAGTGCTATGGTTTGGATGTTTGTCCCCTCCAAAGCTCATGTTGAAATTCAACCCCCAGTGTTGGCAGTGGGGCCCAGTGGGAGGTGTTTGGGTCATGGAGGTGAATTCCTCAGGAATAGATTAATGCCTTCCCTGGAGTGGTGGTGAGTGATTTTTCACTCTGTTAGTTCCACCAAAACTGGCTGTTAAAAAGAACCTGGCACCTCCTGACCGCTTGTTTCCTTTCTTCCCAAGTGATTCCTGTATCTTCCACCACTACTGGGAGCAGCTTGACACCCTCATCAGATGCAGATGCCCAATCTTAACATTCTAGCCATCAGAATCGTGAGCTAAATAAATCCCTTTTCTTTATAAACTACTCAGCCTCAGGTATTCCTTTATAGCACACAACACAGACTATGACAGCAGAAAACCTCTGTTTTGTAATTTTTTAGCAATTTTATTATTATTATACTTTTAAGTTTTGGGATACATGGCCAGAATCTGTAGGTTTGTTACATAGGTATACACATGCCATGGTGGTTTGCTGCACCCATCAACTCGTCATCCACATTAGGTATTTCTCCTAATGCTATCCCTCCCCTAGACACCTCCTGACAACCCACCAACAGGCCCTGGTGTGTGATGTTCCCCTCCCTGTATCCATGTGTTCCCATTGTTCAACTCCCACTTATGAGTAAGAACATGTGGTGTTTGGTTTTCTGTTCTTGTGATAGTTTGCTGAGAATGATGGTTTCCAGCTTCATTCATGTCCCTGCAAAGGACAAAAACTTATCTTTTCTATGGCTGCATAGTATTCCATGGTGTATATGTGCCACATTTTCTTTATCCAGTCTATCATTGATGGGCATTTGGGTTGGTTCCAAGTCTTTGCTATTGTGTACAGTGCTGCAATAAACATACATGTGCATGTGTCTTTATAGTAGTATGATTTATAATCTTTTGGGTATATACCCAGTAATGGGATTGCTGGGTCAAATGGTATCTCTGGTTCTAGTCCCTTGAGGAATCACCACACTGTCTTCCACAACGGTTAAGCTAATTTATAATTTACACTCCCAACAAGATTGTAAAAGCATTCCTATTTCTCCACATCTTCTCCAGTATCTCTTGTTTCCTGATGTTTTAATGATCGCCATTATAACATGTGAGAAGGTATCTCATTGTGGTTTTGATTTGCATTTCTCTAATGACCAGTGATGATGGGCTTTTTTCATATGTTCATTGGCTGCATAAATGTCTTCTTTTGAGAAGTGTCTCTTCATATCCTTTGCCCACTTTTTGATGGGGTTGTTTTTTTCTTGTAAATTTGTTTAAGTTCTTTGTAGATTCTGGATATTAGCCCTTTGTCAGATGGATAGACTAAAAATTTTCTCTAATTCTGTAGACTGCCTGTTCACTCTGATGATAGTTTCTTTTGCTGTGCAGAAGCTTTTTAGTTTAATTAGATCCTATTTGTCTATTTTGGCTTTTGTTACCATTGCTTTTGGTGTTTTAGTCATGAAGTCTTTGTCCATGCCCATGTCCTGAATGGTATTGCTTAGCTTTTCTTCTAGGGTTTTTATGGTTTTAGGTCTTACATTTAAGTCTTTAATCCATCTTGAGTTAATTTTTGTATACAGTGTAAGGAAGGCATCCAATTTCAGTTTTCTGCATATGGCTAGCCAGTTTTCCCAAAACCATTTATTAAATAGGGAATCCTTTCTCCATTGCTTGTTTTTTGTCAGGTTTGTGAACGATCAGACAGTTGTAGATGTGTGGTATTATTTATGAGGTCTCTGTTCTGTTCCATTGGTCTATATATCTGTTTTGGTGCCAGTACCATGCTGTTTTGGTTACTGTAGCCTTGTAATAGTTTGAAGTCAGGTAGCATGATGCCTCTAGCTTTGTTCTTTTTGCTTAGGATTGTCTTGGCTATATGGGCTCTTTTT
>NW_016809656.1:304507-321762 GCF_001698545.2 Rhinopithecus bieti
ATTTTCACAATATTGATTCTTCCTATCCATGAGCAAGCAATTATTTCCTCATAGCCATCATTGAGATGTTAGGTTATGGAGTTCAATTTATACTCAAAGAATTAAAAAGTTTGGCAACAATGATAATTGCAGAGATTTTCTAGCTATTTCTGGCAAAACAGTATAGGTGAGCACGTTTAACTCTGTCCCATGGAAATGATGGTAAAGCAATTAATAAGAGGAAATAAGCTACCAGGTTAAAAAAAAAAAAAAAAAAACAGATGAAGAATAACAGCATTCAGGACAGATGAGATTTTCGAAGGAAAGAAAAACAGGCAGAAATATAATTTAGAATAAATAAAACTTTTATCATTTCTTTGTGTTGGTAGCATTTCAAATCTTATCTTCTAGCTATTTTATAATATACTATTGTTAACGCTAATCTCCCTCCTGCACTAACAGTGAAGTGCTAAGCTGAAGTGATATCCTAAAAACCCTGATTTGATCATTACACATTGCATGAATGTAACAAAATATCACATATACTCACTTCATAAACAGTACAATAATTATGTATCAATAATTATTTTACAAAAAAGAATAGATGAAAACTCAGAATCCCATATCCCAAAATACAGCACTTTGACATACTGAACTGAGCAGCCTCAAGGTCTCTCTGAACCCCACCTTCGTCTGTTGTCTTTGCTCCTCTGTCTCTCCCAAAGCACAGAATGAAGTTCTGTTCTCTGAAGTTCTCTTATATGCTTAAAGTTTGGACCCATCAAAGAAGAAAACAATTACCTCTAGTCCCTTCCCTAGTTTTCATTAACTGAACTCACGTCACAAGAAGAAAGACTGAAGTCTGTCATAATATCTCAACAGACTTTTGTCATAAACCACTGTCTGTTCCGTGGGCCCAACAGACTTTCTCCCAGGCCTTTGTTATGTTCTTCAAGCTCACTGAGTTCCTGTAAAAATCATTTACTACTCCCCTAAAATCATCCACTTTCCTCTCTCCTAAGAGGTGGGGTATATAAGCACCTGTACCTTACTGGGATATTTGGTAGTCACTCTGTGATTTTTTTCGCCCTGCATGCTAATAAATTTCTATGTCATTTCTCCTATTAATCTTCCTCTTGTCAGTTGATTTCTTAGTGAACTCACATCTCCAAATTATAACATTTGGCAGGAGCCTAGCAATTTTTAAAAAGAGAAGCCTCCAGACTCTGGAATACCAAGAATAAAAGTATAGAAAGCACAGACCACACACAGGAAGCTTGAGCCAAACTCTCCATTCTAAATCGAAAGATATAAGCCTCTCAAGAGAAAGAGCCTGCCAACTGTCCAGCAAAATAAATTAAAAAGGCACTGTGCAAGGTTCATTACTGTGCATGTGTAGAGTCTACATTGAAAAGATTTCAAAATTTGCAGAGAAAAAATGAATCACAAAATAGGTCCAGAAATTATACTAGCCTCAGATTTCTCAACAATCCAGAATTAAAGAGAAAGCTAATAGAGAAATGTCTTCAGAAATCTGAGTGCAAGTAATTTTGAGTCTATAAATTTATACCCAAACTATGATTTACTAGAGTAGAAAAAGGTATTTTCAGAAGTGCAAAGACTAAAAAAAAGATTATCTAAGATGCACCCTTTCTTGTTAGATATATGCCAACAAAAGGGGGAGTTAACCAAGAAAGAGGAATACATGAGGTCCAAAAATAGGTGCTCTCACATAGGGCTTGAGTAGTAGAGATCAATGCAGGAAGCTTGGGAACCACTAGGTGATACAAATTACAGGAAGACACAGAGACCAAGAGAAAGGTCTTGGAAGGCATGGGGTAAACTGGTAGATGTGATTTAATGATGTAGAAAAAACACTGAAAGTGGTGGTTTTATAAGTGTATTTGTGCATCCTAGAAGTAGCAGCAATAAGAAAATGAAAAACAAGGTAATTTACTCCATGAAAAACAAAATATCACACAAAGAAAGTAACCATAGTGCAGCACTTGGCTTAGCAGAAAACAACAGCTACATATTCATAGAAATCTACAGGTTTATTTAATCTTCCAATTATAATGATTATTTTGGTTGGATAAGTAATGAGATGTGGAAGGGTATAAAATAGCTAAGTGCTCATCTACCATAACCAGAAGTCAATATATATTGTCCAAAGTTTATAAATCAAGAACAGAAAGACATTACTTAGACACATGTTCCAGAAGAAATAGCTTAAATGAGATTAAAAGTTTCTTCTGAGAGCCTCAAGGATGGGCTCGCATTTGTTAAATGCTCCTACAGTCCCCTACATGTTACCTTGGTACTTACTTCAAGTGAAAAGAAAGATTTGTGAATGTCTGCCTTCCCCACAAAACTGCATCAGTGCTTTAAAGCAAAGACAATGCTGCACCTTGTTAACTGCTGGATTCCCAGGACCTAGACTGGTGCTTCACATAGCGACACTAAATTAATTCGTTTTAAACATAGGTGAAGCTTTCAAATCAAATGACCAAAATGTTACGATCAAATGGAAGATTAACTAAAGCATTTTCATATGTGACTTTTCCAAAAAAAAATAAATCTTTCTAATTGTAAGGCATATCCATTTTGTACACACCTAATAGCCCATGGAGTTTTGGCTGGTATGCTAAAGCTGAGAGAGACCTTACAGATGAAAATCAACTCCCTTGATTTATCACGAAAGACTCTGAGGTTAATAACCTGTCCTGGGTCATACTGGAGAGGTCAAGGTGGATGACAGGTGACCACGTAAAAATGAGTTATGTTGATACATTTGTGGCTGTGTCAACTCTACCCAGTTTCACATTAGAAAGTAAAAATATAGAAAAGCCTCACTCCTACTTGTACAAAGTGTCAAAATATCAAATTACTCTGCATTACAAGAACTACTTCTATTTATTTATATCCTTAACTGAAATTTTTCTCACTTGAATAAGTTCATGTAGCGCATTCTCTCTTTGGAGGATTTTTGCCAACTCAGGATCATAAATTCTCTTTTTTTCCCCTTCTTTTAACCACAGATATTCACCAGATTTTAATCCAGTCTTTTTCTTACTTTATGAAATAGGTAATTCACATAATTTTTAAGTGTACAAAGGCATAAGATAGTCTTTCTCCTGCCTCTCATCCCTTCACTCAGTTCCCCATACCGCCAAAATAAGTTACACAACACTAGTAACAGATTTCATATCCCCTTTTTTTGTATATACAAATGGGGCATACTATACACAATTCGTTGTAGGTTTTTTTTTTTTTTTTGAGATGGAGTTTGACTCTTGTTGCCCAGACTGGAGCGCAATGATGTGATCTTGGCTCACTGCAACCTCCGCCTCCCAGGTTCAAGCAATTCTCCTGCCTCAGCCTCTGGAGTAGCTGGGATTACAGGCAAGCATCACCACACCTGGCTAATTATTTTGTATTTTAGTAGAGACGGGATTTCACCATGTTGTTCAGGCTGATCTCGAATGCCTGACATCAAGTGATCCACCCGCCTCTACCTCCCAAAGTGCTGGGATTACAGGCATAAGCCACCGTGCCTGGCCTTTTTTTTTTTTTCCTTAATGTATCTTGGAGAAATTTCCTTAACAGTACATAACAAAGCTTTCCTATTCTTTCTGGTAGCTGCATCATATTTCACTATATGGATGTACTATGATTTATCAATTAGTCCACAACTGATGGCATTCTACTCTATTTTTCATCTTTTGCTATTAAAACAATGCCGCAATGACTAACTTCTATAGGCAACTTTTGGCCTGTTTGCAAACTGTACGTGTTCAGTGGAATTCCCAGAGAAGAAATGCTGAGTATGTGAATCTGCAATATTGATAGGTCCTGTCAAATTTCTCTCCAAAGTGGTATATCAATTTACCCTCCCACTAGTAGTGTATGAGAGTTCCAGCTTTCCCACATCAAACTGGAGTGTGGCTTATCAAATAGGTAGAATATGGTATCTTGCTATAGTTTCCATTTGAAACTCTCTTTTGAAGGAGACTGACCCTTTTTTTGTATTTAAATATAAATCTATAATCTGCATAAATGTATACATTTATTTTCCTCTCCCAACTGTCAGGAGTATAATTCTTGATTGTCCATAGCCCTGACCCAGTCCATCTGGGCAGATGTCCAGCTGCATGCCATTGTCTTTTATTTCCATTCCAAACCATTTTCTAAAGGCAGCCTTCTTTTACGAGTCTTCCCAAGTTAAGCGGAGGAAGCTGTCACATAATGCTGTGTAGGCTTTGAATTCAGGAAGGAAAATTTGACTCTTGACTCTACTACCAACATTGTGAGACTTTTGATTACCTACTGAACCTCTTGAAACCTTAAATTATATATCTGTAAAAGGCAGTAAAGATACCTCTCTCATACATTTGCTCTGAGGATTAAGTGATTTGATATTTTTAAAGTTCCAAGCTCAGGGCTTGGATCTGAGTAGGGCCTTAATAAAGGGTAGTTTGGTTTTGTCATCATTAATTGATTAGGAAAAAAGAAAACAAACACACACTTGGTTAAGCAGTTGTTTCAGTGCTTTAGCATACTTCCAATTAGAAACTCCTGGGAGTAAAACATTCAGGGAAGTCCTGCTGGATGGAGTTGTACCATTACTTGGCCACGTACAACTGCCAAATAAACACTAAGAATGACTTATTACTAGTTGAAAAACTTTGATTTGTTCTCTAACAACATCAAGTCATTTTGTGTAAGCACTGCCACTTATCTGGAATGTTGATTCCTGAAAGGATGCATTTTTCTGCCTCTGTCTAGGACTTGCAAAGCCTGCAGGGTCAAGGAGGAGAGCAAGAGGAACCAAGGGGCAGCATTTCCATTCACCTTGATGGTGCAGTTACTATCATGTTTCCCTCACTATGCTGGCTTGGCAAAGGAAGCTAACCAAACCATGCTTAGAGAAAAGTTAATAATGTGAGAACGTATTTTGAAAGCCCAATTAAAGTTCTCATACAACGTATGACATTCATGAAACATTAAGTATGCTCTGAACGAAACAAGTCACACACTCCAAAGATGTGTTTGATTTATACTGAGTTCATATTAAGAACAGAGATGTACACTTTTATCTCCTCCATTAATCTGTGAATTCTAGGAAGGCATATTTGGTCATTCATTTATTTTTATATCCACATTGCTTTGCGCCATGTGGGACACAAAGCAGCCACTTTAACTTATGGATTGAACAGACTCAAAGTAAGTATTATCTTCTTAACTTTTACTTCACACTGACTCCCTCTTTTCAGCATATAGCCTGGATTATTTTCCTTAATTTTACAACCACCTACGGTTTGTTGCTATTATTTTGTTTAATAATTGGTAACTAATATTTCTTATATCTGGGTTCTGGTATATTTCATCAGAACTTTGGATAGAAAATATTTTGTCTTGAGGGAATATTTTCTCTTACTTCACAAAACTTGCTATTACCCTTTTTACATATTTTCCACTGTGATGAGGAAAAAAATCTAAAAAGGTTATAACTGTCAATAAAGCTAGAAGTTCTGATTACATAAACTTACTGCAGGTGTATCCTTGCAACTTTAACACATTCAGAACATACAATTGAGTCCATTTCCAAGGAATGTTCACAGCAAAAAATAGAATTCCCAAATTAGTCACCTGGTAGACACCTTAACGAACCCAAGAGATGGGTTCACAAAGATGAAGGGCACACAAAGATGAAGACACAGCCCCTGACCTTGGGCCTAGTAATCCTGTTTCACCTTCTTTTCATCAATGACACTGTATTTGGTCAAAGTAACAGCCAAAAGGAATATATCTGAAATGGGCCACAGTGTCACCCATTCTAGAACAAAGTAAGGAACAATCCAATTGCCTCACATATTCAAATATGTTTTGAAGGAGCAGAGTTCAGAAGGGTGGTGGACAGGATGGTGTCAAAAAAGGAACCAGAACTTTGGAGTCCATTAGAGAGAACTAAGTTCAAATGTCACCTCTCACCTCCTCTCATGATTTAGGGTAAATCACTCTCCACTGGGAGTGGTACCACTCTCCCTCCCACCCACCTGGGTGGAGGAGTTTTCAGTTATCCCAATAACCAGAGGATGCTACTGGCAATTAGTATGTGGAATCATGGATACCAAACATCTTACAAAGGACAAAAGGGTCCAGTTCAAAGAATTGTTCCATTCAAAACGCCCATAGCATCCATCCCTGAGTGCTCTCCCAAACTCAGTTTCTTCAATTGTCAGATGGTAATAAGTGGACCAACCTTTCACGCTGAGTGTGAGATTTACATGATATGTTGCAAGCAAAAGTGCCCAGCCCAGGAGTAAGTGCACAGTCAGCCCTTGATAAATACTGTTCTCACCTTACCATCTCTCTTCACAGTTACAAACATTGCACAGAACTCATTTTAAACAGGTCCATCATGCATGATACAGCCAAGAAACAAAGTTGAGCAATCATTTTCTCTAAGCAGATAAAATAAAGCAGGAATTCCTCCAAGTTTGCAATATCTGTGTAACAGGCTTTTGCAAAAATTCTCTGAGCCTTAAATCTAGAGCCAAACACTTTGTCTAGAGACCTTTATGACCCAGTTCCAACCTAACTTTCTTACTGCTCCTTTCACTCTGTCCAATTAACGTATATAGCCCCTAACAGATCATAAACCCCTTGCAGGCCTTTGCTCAGTCTGGAATACCTGTTCCCTCTTCTCTGTCTAAGTTCTCTCTGTATAGAAACATCACCAATTCCTTGAAGACCCAGTTAAAATCATCCCTACCAGGAAGCACTTCCTGGTCTCCCCTATCACTTCTAATGAGTCCATTCCTTGTATACTTATAAACTGGGCTTAACACTGCAGCAGTGATTCTCAAACTAGGATCCACAGAACTCTGGGAGTTTGGGAGTTTCCTATGAAAACTTCAATTGCAGTTTTCCTTTTTATATCATCTAAAATAAATTAATACAAGCATTTCCTGGAAATGGTCAACCACCTAATATGAGTACTATCAAGCAATTTGAGCGCTCACGCCTAAGTTGGGATATACAATAGTGTTGATGCTAATAGGCCTTCTTTAATTGTGAAAGATTAATGAGATCAGAACAGCAACAAAGAAAACATAATGAAGTGTTCTCACCAACTGAAGCCCATATAACTCACAGCACACCATAAAAACAAAGATTTTCCTATGGTTCAAACAGTAAAATATTGGAAGACCTGTATCAAGGCATGGCAACTCCCCAAAGACCTGGTGATTGTCCCAGTATGCATTTTGTGAGTAACCAAAAAAACAGTTTCAGGATGTTGTAAATTCTACTTTTACGGGTCTCATAATTATGTTTTAGTTTATTTTTTAATTTTGTACTTAAGAAACTGTTAAGGAATTCTGTTCTTAAGGAACTTATGTTTTGTTTTATATTTGTACATGTTACATTAAAAAATTCATGCAAATCAACACTGGGGATGCAAAAAGGAGACTTCAAAACACAGGTTTTAGAGAGTGCATTTCCTTTCAAGTACATCAAAAAGCCAGGATGCAGACAATAACCTTTATTACATGTTCAGAATTGTAGGCACATCTGATACCATGTTCACTGACTGAAAAGTAGTTACATAACTTTCAGTAAGTTTCCTTAACCCTGTTTTTTACAGTAAAATGGGGATATTGATAATATAGGTTTGGTCAAGGGTCATGTTTAATAATATTATTGAAAGTACTTTGTAAAGTGCCAGACATATGATAGGGATTCATATTAATGTTTTCAAGTGGTCTTCCCAGCTTCTTATAGCTCCTAAAGAAAGAATCCTTTTTCTTACTCTTTATGTCCCTACCACACCAACCCCGTTTGTCTGTTGCACTGACTCCTCTTCATCTAAAATCACCTCTACAGAAGGTATATCCAGCTCTCATAATGACACAAGTTTTTATGCCCACAAAGAGAAATAGCCAAAACACCCTTCCATTTTGAAATAAGATCATAGTGACAAATTGCAATTCTGTTTCCAATCTTGTTAACATCAGGGTGTTGTGTTACTGGGACATTAATTACTACAAAGCAGTTCCATTTGTTTTATTAAATTTTCAATAAAGGCTTTGTGTTTGTTTATGCCCTTGAAATGAAAGATGTAAGCTCATTGAAAAAAGTAAAACACCCACACAAGGGGTCATCTGCTATCCCCCTAACACCTGGCAAGTTCCAAAAGAGATGAGAACAAAATTAGCATTGATATAAGCACAATTAAAATCTTCATTGTTGAAAAGCCACAGTTTTGCCAATCTGGAGATGATGAGAATAGAGAAGTGGTAGGTGAACAAGGAACTAGCTGCTGGAGTGGTCAGCTCCAGTCAGTAAAGAAATTAGAATTGAGAAGTGCCTTAAAAAGCCAAAATGGGGCGGAGAGGCCAGTAGGATTTCAGGCCATTACTGACATGACCCTGAAATTGACCTGCTTATTCCTTTCTAACACTGACTTTCAAGTCCCCAACTTTGCTGAGCCTACTTGGGATTTCCTTGCAGGCTGCGTTCATATTATCCAAGACTGTTAGTGTTGTTACGGCGGTGGCAGGCACCACAGGCTGCCTGCCCACACCCGCAGAACTAGCTGACACCCTGGATGAGATCTGTCAGACTTCAAAACTATTTTTAACCACTGTGTAACTTTGAATTTTAAATTCTCAACAGTCAGAGCAATAATAGCTGAAACGTCCCAGGAGATTAACCACTCAATTATCGTAGGAGCTTTCTTGGAAATATGTGGCATGTGATTAACAGACGGTCATAATGAAAATGTTTCACAAGCGGGTAAACTGAGGAACACAAAAACGACCAAAATCACATCACAAAATCTGAATACTAATGGAACTGGCTCACTCTCAGTTCTGTTTCCTATCCATTTTTTTTTTTTTTTTTAAGCCCACCAGGAAATCTTGAGTCCTAAGTAAATATGGCTTTCTGGAGTGTGTCCTTCCAATGACAATGGTCATTCTAGTGCAATCTCTCGGGAGGAGATAGTGTAATCTTCTCATAAGTTTAAGAAAGCGAGCTGCATTTTACTTAACCCCTCTTTCTTCAGGGGGATGAAAAGACTCAGAAATAAGCATTTAAATGAGGCATGTCTAAAAATTTTTGATTTTTGAACATAGGAAAGTGAAGGAAAGATTAAAATATTACAGAGAAAGGGTACCCTTTGATTACTGAAACCAAGACAGCTGGAAACTTGATTTCCAGAATCTGTTTGGGAACTTGAGGCAGCTGTTTCTACGAGAGATGAGAAATAAAGGGTGGCGTCGTTTACATGTTCAGTCCATTTTGGTGAAAGTCTTGGGAACGCATTATCACAATTCCTTTTAAAAATCTTTTTGAGAAAATTTAAATAAGATGGCAAAATACCATCGTAGCTGAGGGGGTGACGCCCCAAAGCTTTACCTTTTCCACTTTTGCCCCGATCTCCTCCCACACAAGTGGTGCTGGGATCGCGCCCTCAATTCCCCTGGCTGAGGGCTCCGCTCAGCTCACAAGTGTTTCCCATTACTACAGGCGGGACGCCGGGGCAATCGCTTTTGCCACAGAACTTGGAGAGTAGAGCGTGTGTGGAACGGAAACCCAATCACGTTCCGGCAGGGGAAGGTGGGAAAGGAAGAGCGCGGAGCCAGGCGGGGATGGGGGGATATGCGTCCGGCCGCGGGGCAAGAACTTCTGCCCGATTTAACCTGCAGAGGAGAGGCGAGTGGTGCGGCACCGGAACGGGGCAAGGAGGAGGAAACTTTAGCAATGGAGGAAGAAGAACAGAAAGTGGCGAGCGAACTGCAGCCTGGCCCAAGAGCGGCCAGCTGCCGGCGGTCAGGCCGGGAGCCTTCGTCTAGCGAGTACGCGCAGGGACCCCCCGCGACCTCCTCCGCGACTCCCACCTGGCAGCGGACCGGCCTGGAGCTGGAGGCTGGCTTGTCCCCGGCCTCTCCTCCTCTTCCTCTTCCTTGTCCCGGGAAGGACTTCGGGGAGCGAAGAACCGGGAGAAGCTGTGCCAGGGGGCGCTGCCCTTTCTCCGGCCGCTGGACATTTCCCGAGGGGGCCGCTGGCCCGGGGCCGTCTGCAGGGAACGGCCTAGGTGGTGCCTGGTGCCCGGAGCCCGACCGGGCGCCGCGGGATGCGGCGAGGGCAGATCGACTCGACGCGAGCTGCCAGCGCGGCTCAGTTTCTCCCGGGCGGGAGAAACGCGGACGCGACGCGCTCCTCGCGCTGCAGCTCCTCAAGCCCCTGCGGCTGCTCCTCCTCCCGCCCTCGCCCGGCGCGGCCCGCCCCACCCCCAGGAGGAGCCAGCGGCCGCGGCACCGCCCTGAGCCGGGCGCAGCCGCCACCGCCGGAGCGCGACAGGGTCCCCAGAAGGCGCCGGCCTGAGAGCCTGAGGGGTGTCGCCCAGCGAGCGACGCTAGGCTCGAGCTTCCCGCTCAAAAGAGTTCAGGCTGCAGCCTGTTGAGCTTTGCCTTCAATTACTTTCTGTGACCGTTGTGTTTTCTATCCTACAGTGAGAGCACAGAAACAGTTTTCTCCAGACTTTTGAAACAGGTTTAGGAACTAAGGTTTGTGAAAACACTTGGCAAACTGCAGTACCGGGGCGCCCCGAACTTCCTGGGAGCTAAGAAGCAGCAACCGCAGAGACAGCTCCAGCCCTGAGGGCGAAATCGCGTTAGCCCAGCACCGGGCGACGGGAGGGAGCGGGGGTACCTGTCAGGCGGTCACCACTTCCCGGCGCGTTCCGCTGGCTTTCTGTGGTGTGACTTTTCCTAACCGCGTTGTGCTTCACACTTTTCACACTCCACGCTACGTACTTCCCTGCGAACTCTTTCAAAAACGGCCCTGATCAAAAAGTATGATTTCGAGCTTGTCAGTGCTGAAACATAGTTTGCAGTCGTTACACAGATGCCACTGAAATCTGGGAACCAAAGGGTCCTTAAGACTTACTTTAAGTCTAAGTACAGTGGTATGGCTTTTTCTTGTTTCTTCATACCCTAGCAGGTAGTACAGGAGATACTAAGAGGCCCATTCACCCCAGGTGTTTTGTTTTCGTTTGAAGGCGAGCTGCCCCTGGGGTAGGCATCAAGGAAGTGATACGGCATTTGTTCACTAAACAATGTGTACAAGGAAATGAGATAAAAATGAAATGTCCACAGCAGAGGGGAACCTTGGAGTAATCTCCCCTCTGGCTTTCGGGAGATGGAGGAGAAGTAGCATGAGTGGATTGCATACCTGTAAGCCCCAAGTCCTCTCAGCACCTGCTGGAGGCTGTTGAGCCTCCCTGCCTCCCCACACTGCCTCCCAGAAGCCCTCCAGTCCCTACTAACTGTAATAGAGCCAAGGCACTCACTCGCATTTGTTCTGGCAGAATTTAACCCCTTAAAGTTCAGTCAGCCCGGTTTCCATCAATCGTGTTCATCTCAGTCTATCCCTCAAGATTAATTCTTTTTTACTCGTTGGTAAATTTTTCCTGCTTCTCTGTGAGCCTAGTCTGAGAAAATAGAGAAAATCTAAGATAATAGACTAGAATAAGACAAGTAAAGTTCCCAATTCTAGCTTTATTTTAAGAGAATCTCCATTGAAGACCCACTTACCAAAGAGCCCAAAGAGAGTAATAAAGCAAACTGTTTTTTCCAGCTAAAAGGTCGAAATGATAATTTGTCTTCCCAACGTATTATTGAATCAGTATATTTGTCCCCCACTTGTTCTGTGATCAAACCAGGCCCCAATGCCTACCCAGAGGGTACTTCGTTCAGGAAGTTTTCTTGGGATAAAATGGGTGGGAGTCAGTAGGATTTAATTAACAAATTATGGTTTTAACTAATAATATGTCTAACAATACTCTGATCTCCACTCGGTGACACAGCAAAGCACTTAAGTGATTGTTAAATACAAATAATGCCATGCTTACACTAAGACAAATTGCATCTTTGACAAAATAGCTTAAAGCCATAAAACAATGACCGTTGAATTTTCCTTCATTTGCTTTCTGAACACTTAGTAGTTTTCTATATGTCCTACATTGTTATAACCTGAACTCATATTAACCAATTTCCAAATACTAAATTTTTTTTTTTTTTTTTTCTTTTCTTATTTTTTTTTTTGAGACGGGGTCTCACTCTGTTGCCCAGTCTTGGAGTGCAGCGGGGTGATCTCGGGCTCACTGCAAGGCTCCGGCCTCCCAGGCTTTACGCCATCTCCTGCTCAGCCTCTCGAGTGGGCTGGGGACTTACAGGGCGGCCCACCACCTCGCCCGGGGCTACGGCTGGTTTTTTTTTTTTTTTTTTTTTTTTTTTTTTGTATTTTTGCGTAGAGACGGGGTTTCACGAGCTGTCTAAACCAGAATGTCTCGATCTCCTGACCTCGTGATCCGCCCGCCTCAGCCTCCCAAAAGTGCTGGCGATTACAGGCCCTTGGCAGCCACCGCGGGCCCGGCCCTCTAAATAACTAAAATTCTAAAGGAAGCCCGTAAAAATGTCAAATTTTAGAGCTGTAAGGATCTTAGAGATACTAATTTAGCACAGTGTCATTAATTCACTCATCCAGTTATTCCCCAACGTTTAGTGAGTGCCTGCAGTAGAAGCACATCTACAGTGAAGCTGATGAGGCTCAAGTTTCTTGACTCCCTACTGGCACAGTCTCTTCCAGTGTGAACTCAGCAATGTGATCCATGGCCAGTTTTATAAAATTTACCAAAGTAAATAATGTGATTACGACCACAATCTCTTTTTTTTCCACTTAAATGTCCACTTAGATTTTCTTTCCACTTAGAGTTATCGAGCGCATTTGGGAATCTGTTAGGGAATTTCAGTTGGGAATATATTTAGTTTGGACTTAGTGGAATATATTTACGTGGTTTTCAGCCTCTCCAAAATATAGTTATTTCTTTAATTCCAATTTTTCTGTAGCGCAGCTCACCAAGTATTACACCCAAGATGCAGAGCCAGAGGACATATATTCTGTGGTCTCTGACACTGAAAATATATGGGTAATAGAGGTGAGACAAGATCTGAAAGGTAAAGCGGCATCAGGTGGCATGTGGAAAATTATTCCAGGCATCAGAAGACAAAGTTTCAACGGGAAGAATTACCTCCGATTGATATAATTTCTCTCATAGCAATAATATGTTCAATAATACTATATATATATATATATATATATATATGTATATTTGTTGTTGTTGTTTGAGACGGAGTGTCGCTCTGTCACCCCAGCTAGGGTGCAATGGTGCAATTTCGACTCACGGCAGCCTCCACCTCCTAGGTTCAAGCAATTCTCCTGTCCCAGTCTCCTGAGTGGCTGGGACTACAGGTGCCCGCCAACCATGCCCAGCTAATTTTTGTATTTTTAGTAGAGATAGGGTTTCACCATATTAGTCAGGCTGGTCTCGAACTCCTGACCTCAGCCACCCGCCTCGGCTGCCCAAAATAATTTTTATAACTGTAAACACAAAACATTTTTTCTTGTTGATGTAAACCATGTAAAACAGAATTTATCAGAATTCTTGTTTGTAGGGTACAAACGTGTAGCAGTACCACGAGCTCTGTGCGTGTGTGTGTGTGTGTGTTTGTGTAGTGTTGCATGTTTACACAGTCCTTCTATCAATAATAAGAGCAACAGAACTAGAGGAAAGTTCTTTACATTATTATAGAAAATAATATTACTAAATTATTGTCATATGAAAGGCTATTGAAGAGTACACTACCAAAAATATAGGAAAAAAGTGATACAGAGTTGTGCAAGGCGTTTAATAAGAAAACTATATTGTTTTCTAGTCCACCTTTTAAAATTGGTAATTAGCATGGTTATGTTTTCATTCAATATATTCATTTTTGTATCTAATGTTCTTATTTTAAAATCCTTTTTCTTTAAAGAGGATCCTCCAAATTGTAAAAACTTCAGATCCCACAAAATCTGGATATGTCCTCTAGTACATACTATGTGTCAGTTACATGCTCATTCTTAGACATGGAGATACAGTGGTAGACAAGACCAAATGCTTCACATCAAGGAGCAAGTTTAATTGGGCAAGATGAGCAAATAGGGTAAGATGGGAAATGTAGGAGGGATCCCCAGCTCAATCTGATGGGTTCCTGGAAGGCTCACTAGAGGAGAAACTGTCAATATGCTCTCTTCTTCTCTACCTCCTTTTAGCATCTGATTTCAACCTATAATACTATAATTAAATAACTTGTGTGATATATGAGAAATCCTGAAGTTCATCACACTGTAACTGAATTGTCATTCCCACAACGTAAGTACCATTCTCAAAGGTATGAGAATAGAATGAAAGTGTTGATCCTTGAAGCATTTAAACTGCAAGAGTAGTTTAGTAATGCTAAGCTTTTTTGTTCTGAAAAGTCCACCGGGGAATAAACTTCTGTATATATCTTAGAGCACAGTATTTACTGTGTGGCAGGTGGCCCAGGAATATTAAGACAGCTGTCAACATCAAGGAAAGCACCAGCCCATGAAAAAGTAAGCAGATGGATTGGGGCACTTCACTAGCTGCCTCCTAGAATAATAGCTGTGCGTGGCCAAATGAGGCAGTGTCATGCTGCCCAGGGCAGCAAAAAGCTATTACTGAATATAAGCACTCAATTAGGAGGTGGGGTGGGGGAATATCCTCTCTTTTCCTTTGTTTGTATGCTCAAATTTTCATTAAGAACCCCACAGCAAATAAGAAAGGGGAAAATGATGTTAGCATTTCTCATTGTTACTTTCTAATTATCATGGTTTGTAACATGGGGAAATGCCTGTCTTGCTGCTTCAATGAGAACAGATGGTAAAATTTTTTGGTAATTGGTTATTCCAACTTCTATGAGATGCATGATGTTTTATTGTATTGTTTGTCTGTTTTTTGTTTGCAGAACATGTGGAGATTGAGATCTTTTGAACACGCATCTTTTAATGCTTAAATTAAGTAAAATGTGTTAGTCTGACCTAAATTACATTTACACTTTCTCCCTTTGATATGATGATACTTCAAAGAGAAATTAGTCCTTTATAAAATATAACATTAACATTAAAATTAAATGTACAGCTTTCAAACAGCACAAAATTTGCTAAGATTGAAACGTTGCACTTTTAAAAATATATAAATAGGAGTAGCGTGTCTTTGGCAAACACTGATTATAACATGTGTTCCAAAATGGTTGTTCACACCAATTCAGTGTGATGTGTCTTTTATCTAAGTCAAATGCTATCTAAAATATAAGGTCATATGTAAGATATTAAGTTTTATTAATGGAGCTTCATAAGCATGATGTAGATAATGGCTCAGAATAATAATTTACTATTAGATGAGAAATTCATCCTCTGTATTCTGTTTTCCCAAAATATTTCATCTGATCATCTGACTTCATAAACTCTGCACTGTAATATGCACTTCTAATATACAATTTTAAAAGTGTTCCATAAAGAACAATTATTTATACATTTCTAGACTGCATTATATTAGTGCTAATTGTAAATTTTAAGGGCTTTATGAAACAAAGCTTTGGAGCAAAACAAACAAAACAAAAAAAAATTGGTTGTGAATTGGCTTCCTTTTTATCTTATTCTGACATTTTGTAGTATACATGTCCCAGAAGCTAGAGCTTTTACTACAGATACTTTGTTCTCAGTTTGATTTCTTGCAAATGGTTTAAAAACAAGGCATAGTGGCAGCTGCTTTTGTGAGCAAATGTTTTGATTAGGGAGAGAAAGCAGCTGGAAATGCTACATGCTGTCATATAAAATGGACCAGTTTTCACGTGGGAACTTTACCTAATCTAAAATTGGGATTAACGTTATTTCCTGCACATGAATTTTCTTTGCATAGAATAAAATAGAAATCTATTCACTTTGATTATAATTTGGAGTGATGAAATGATGAATATTGTGCTGAATATAAACTTGACGTGTCTGTGGAAATCTTACTCCATTCTGAAAGAAAATATCGTTAACAAACTTCCAGAAAAATTTATTTTAAAATATTGCTAAAGGTAGTAGCAAAAAAATCCATATGGAGCTTACAAAACCAAATGTTAGTATAGATGACATAATTTTTTACTTCTTAAAATGGGGCAGGTACATGTCTCAATGACCCCACTTTCATTTAGAAAACTTGTAAAAAATGATTTAAGGTATAACTTAACTGGATTTGCAAATAATGAACAAAAAAGCCAGACAGCTATGTTTTAGTTTGTCCTACCAATTGAATTCCTTCCTCACCTCTTCTAGTCCGCTTTTCACTGGTAAAGGAAAAAAAGGAGTTACCTATGAAAAGAGGTAAACAGAAGACAAGAAGTTTTCTTTTTGGTTTTGCCCCTTACTATGACCTCTGGAAATTTTATAAATGAGACTGCAGATACTAAAATGTGTTTTATTTGTCCTTTTGTTTTTGTTTTGTTTTTGGTTTAGAGACGGACCCTCTTTTGCGCAGGCTGAAGTGCAGTGTTGTGATCTTAGCTTGCTGCTGCACTGTAGCCTCGAATTACTGGGATTAAGTGATCCTCTCACCTTAGCCTCCCAAGCTGAGATTACTGGCACAAGCCACCATGCCTAGCTATATGTCTTTTTTTTAAAACCACATATCAACATGAAAAGATATCATAAGTATTATTTAATGTACTTAGTCACATTTTCACAATTATTTCTCACTTTGAAAATTACTGGAGGCCAGGCATAGTGGCTCACACCTGTAATCCCAGCTTTGGAAGGCAGAGGCAGGAGGATCACTTGAGCCCAGGAGTTTGGGACCAGCCTAAGCAACACAGTAAGACCTCATGTCTACTAAAAGAAAAGAAAATATTATCCAGGTGTGGGAACAAGCGCCTGTAGTTCCAGCTCTTTGGGAGGCTGAGATGGCAGGATTGCTTGAGCCCAGGATGTTGAGGCTGCAGTGAGTCATGATCATGCCACCTGCACTCCAGCCTGGGTGACAGAGCAAGAACCTGTCTCAAAAAAAAAAAAAAAAAAAAAAAAAACCAAAATGTTACTGGAAAGGATGTTGAGTACTTGACTTGAAAAGGACAGTAATTTCTATCCAAGCCCCTGTTATGATGGGGTTTGATTAGACACTGCAGAAGCATTCCATTTAGTAAAGAACAAAAAGCAAAAGGAATGCTATTTTTATAAGCATTCAATAGAAATATTTTTGCTGAAATATCAAAGTAAAAAGATAATTCTCAATTGATTTCATATTAATAACCATTCTTAAGTTTTCATTCATTTCTATGTCCTATCTTCTATTTCATTTTTCTTCTCTTCAGTTCCCCAAATAA
>NW_016809656.1:323961-343729 GCF_001698545.2 Rhinopithecus bieti
TTATAATCCTTTGGGTATATCCCCAGTAATGGGATGGCTGGGTCAAATGGTATTTCTAGTTCTAGATCCTTGAGGAATCGCCAAACTGTTTTCCATAATGGTTGAACTAGTTTACAATCCCACCAACAGTGTAAAAGTGTTCTTATTTCTCCACATCCTCTCCAGCACCTGTTGTTTCCTGACTTTTAATGATTGCCATTCTAACTGGTGTGAGATAGTATCTCATTGTGGTTTTGATTTGCATTTCTCTGATGGTCAGTGACGATGAGCATTTTTTCATGTGTCTGTTGGCTGCATGCATGTCTTCTTTTGTATCTCTCACTTTAAATCAAAAGCTAGAAATGGTTAAGCTTAGTGAGGAAAGCATGTCAAAAGCTAAAACAGACCAAATGCTAAGCCTTCTGTGCCCAGCAGTGTTAGCCAAGTTGTGATAGCAAGGAAAAACTTGAGGGAAATTAAAAGTGTTACTCCAATGACTACATAAATGAAAAGAAAGTGAAACAACCTTATTGCTGATATGGAAAAAGTTTTAATAGTCTTGATAGAAGCCACAACATCCCCTTAGGCCAAATCCTAATTCAGGGCAAAGCCCTAACTCTCTTCAGTTCTTTGATGGCTGAGAGAGATGAGGAAGCTGGAAAAGAAAAGTTAGAAGCTAGCAGAAGTTGGTTCATGAGGTTTAAGGAAAGAAATCATCTCCATAATATCATAGTGGAAGGTGAAGCAGCAAATGCTGATGTAGAAACTGAAGCAAGTTATCAGAAAATCTAGCAAAGATCATTGATGAAGGTGGCTACACTAACAACAGATTCTTAATGTAGATGAAACAGCCCTATATTGGAAGAAGATGCCATCCAGGACTTTTATTACTGAGAGGAGAAGTTAATGTCCAGCTTCAAAGTCTCAAAGGACAGGCTGACCCTCAGGGGATAATCAAGCTGGTGACTTTAAGTGGATGCCAATGCTCTTTTACCATTCTGAAAATATTAGGGCCTTTAAAAATTATGTTAAATCTACTAAGCTTGTGCTCTAGAAATGGAACAAAAAGCCTGGATAATAACACATTTGTTTACAGCATGGTTTACCAAATATTTCAAGCCCATTTTGATACCTACTGCTCAGAAAAAAAGAAAAAAGATTCCTTTCAGAAATAGTCACTCATGAGCTCTGATGGAGATGTACAAGGAGATGAATGTTGTTTACATGCCTGCTAATAGAACACCTATTGTGCAGCCCATGGATCAAGGAGTAACTTCAACTTTCTAGTCTTATTTTTTTTTTTTTTGAGACGGAGTCGTTCTTTGTCGCCCGGTTTGGAGGGCAGTGGCCGGATCTCAGCTCACTGCAAGCTCCGCCTTCCGGGTTTACGCCATTCTCCTGCCTCAGCCTCGCGAGTAGCTGGGACTACAGACGCCCGCCACCTCGCCCGGCTAGTTTTTGTATTTTTTTTAGTAGAGACGGGGTTTCACTGTGTTAGCCAGGATGGTCTCGATCTCCTGACCTCGTGATCCGCCCGTCTCGGCCTCCCAAAGTGCTGGGATTACAGGCTTGAGCCACCGCGCCCGGCCTCTAGTCTTATTTTTTAAGAAATACATTTTATAAGGCTAGAGCTGCCACAGATAGTGATTCTTCTGAGGGATCTGAGCAATGTCCATTGAAAATCTTCTGAAAAGGATTCCAGATGCCATTAAGAACATTCATGAGGCCAGGCGCAGTGGCTCACACCTGTAATCCCAGCACTTTGGGAGGCCGAGGCGGGTGGATCACGAGGTCAGGAGATCGAGACCATCCTGGCCAACATGGTAAAACCCTGTCTCTGCTTAAAAAGAAAAATTAGCTGGGTGTGGTGGTGTGTGTCTGTAGTCCCAGCTACTCAGGAGACTTAGGCAGGAGAATCACTTGAACCCAGGAGGTGGAGGTTGCAGTGAGCTGAGATCGCGCCACTGTACTCCAGCCTGGCGACAGAGCGAGACTCCATCCTGGAAAAAAAAAAAAAAAATCATGATTCCTGTGAGAAGGCCAAAATATCAACTTTAACAGGAGTTTGGAAGAGATTGATTCCATTCCTCATGGATGACATTGAGGGGCTCAAGACTTCAGTGGAGGACGTAGCTGCAGATGTGCTGGAAATAGTAAGAGAACTAGAATTGCACACAGACTTTGAATATATGACTAAGTGGTTACAATCTCATGAGAAAACTTGAATGGATGAGGAGTTGCTCCTGATGAGCAAAGAAAGTAGGTACTTACTAATAACCATATATCTAAATTAGGACTAAAATCAAGTGTATTCAAGAATCAAAACAATCTGACAGCTGTGTGGCATTCTGATATGAATTGCTTTTCTCATAGCTAATAGTTGGCAGGTTGAAAGTATTACTATTATGGAATCCTGAAAGGAGCTTGGTCCATCTTTATTATTAAGAGTTAAAGTGTTTATTTTAATTGGTTGCAGTACTGTATTTTCTAATATATCTACAACTTCATTTTTGGCGAAGATGCTGTGAACATTGTTGAAATGACAACAAAGGATTTCAAATACTGCATAAACTTAGTCGTTAAAGCAGGGGCACAGTTTGAGAGGACTGACTCTAGTTTTGAAAGAAGTTCTACTGTGGGTAAAATGCTGTTAAACAGCATCATATACTACAGGGAAATATTTTGTGAAAGGAAGAGTCAATCAATGTGGCAAACTTTGTTGTTGTCTTAAGAAATTGCCACAGCCACCTCATCCTTTTGCAACCACCGCCCTGACCAGTCAGCAGCCATCAACAAGAAGGCAAGACCTTCTACTATTATAGCAAAAAGATTAGAGTTAGCTGATGTCTCAGATAATTATTAACATTTTTAAGCAATAAAATTTTTTTAAAATTAAGACATGTACATTGTGGTTTTAGACATAATGCTATTGCATGCCTAATATATTATAGTATAAACATAATTTCTGAATGCACTAGGAAGCCTAAAAGTTTATGTGACTTGCTTTACTGCTATATTCGTTTTATTGTGTTAGTCAAGAACTGAACCCATAATATCTCTGAAGGTATGTCTATACATGGGAAAAGGGAGGAAGAAGTGCCAAATCGTATGATTTGGGCAGGCTGTGCCTGGGGTCCTGGACAGATTTCACAAATCATAGCTCTAGAAGCATGGATGGAAAACTTGCAACCAGAACCCAGTTGAAACACTATTTAACAGATTTTGAATCTGTTGAAACATTTCTATTAGGAATAGTACACTAGTCGAAAAGCAGTATCAAAGATTAGGAGTGCAATAGTAGGCCAAAAAAAGAGAGATAATTAATTTTTGCTTGCTGTCTGATTTGGTTAGGAAATACAGCAGTGAATGAGTGCTACTACATTGTGAATCATCAAATACTATGTGTAATACAAGAACATATAAGGGCTCTGGAATGTTCATATGAAACTACCTTTAAGTGAACTCTTTGCTACATTCTCTTGACCTTCTTCATAATAATTGCATAATTAAAAAGTAAATGACAATGATAAGGTATGAGAAATAGGCAGATGGAGAAACTGCTGCACTGATCCTGAAGTGACCTACATAATTTGAATTTATAGCTGCCAATCCTTGCCTGAGACAGGTTAGACGAGTAAATCTAGCTGGAGAAGTCTTACTAATAACCATATATCTAATTTAGGACTAAAATCAAGTGTATACAAGAATCAAAACAATCTGACAGCTGCGTGGCATTCTCACATGAATTGCTTTTCTCATAGCTATGAGAAAATGAATTTTTTGAATGAATTACCTGGAATTCATTCAAAAGTTGGCAGGTTGTAAGTATTACTACTATGAAATCCCAAAAGGCACTTGGTCCATCTTTATTATTAAGAGTTAAAGTGTTTATTTTAATTGGTAGCAGTACTGTATTTTCTAACATATCCATAACTTTCAAGAATTACTTAATTTATATAAGTATACTTACATTTCTCATATTGGTTGCAATTATCAATCTATTCAGTCAGTTGATTTTTATGAGTGATACCATTTCAGGCATTCTTTTGTGAAAACACTCATCTACCTTTTATTCTAATTCTTCAATACGTAAAATTCCATTTTCTCTATATTGTTATTTCATATAATTTTTTTCTAAATATCTTAATTTTGAAAGTATTTCAAACTTATTGAAAATTACAAGAATAGTATGAAGAACCTCTTTTATTTCCTGAATCATTTGAAATTATGTTGTCAAAATGATGTCCCAAATACTTTGATGTGTAACTCTTACAAACATAATCATTCTCCTAAAATTCTAACTGCAATTCAACTCTCAAAATCAATAAATTAATGTTGATGTATTCTACTGCCTTATCTGCAGATTCCGTTTAAGTTTTGACAATTATCTCATTAATGTTCTTTTTAGCAAAGTGATCCAGTCCAGAATCACATACCACATTTCGTTGTCAATTTAGTCTCCTTTACTCAGTAAAAATTCCTCAGTCTTTCTTTGACTTTCATGACTGTGACAGTTTTTACTGTTACAGGCCACATTTTGGTGGAAGCAGGATCTTTTATTTGGAAATGTCTGGTGTTTTCTTATGGTTAGATTCAGGCTGTACATTTTTGGCAATATCCCAAAAGTATGTTACTGTGTTCCTATGTTCTCATTGTGTCAGGTGGCACATAATCTTTTTCTTTTTCTTTCTTTTCTTTTCTTTCTTTCCTTTCTCTTTCTTCTTTTTTTCTTTTCTTTTACTTTTTTCTTTTTTTCTTCATTCTTTCTTTCTTCTCTTTTTTCTTCTTTCTTTCTCTTTCTTCTTTCCTTTCTTCTCTTTTCTTTCTTTTTCTTCCTTCCTTCCTCTTTCTTTCTCTTTCTCTCTCTTCCTTCCTTTCCCCTCTTTCTTTTTCCTCCTGCCTTCCTTCCATCCTTCTTTTCTTTCTATAATGCTATATTCTCATTGTGTTAGGTGGTACATGATCTTCCTTCCCTTCCCTCCCTCCCTCCCTCCCTCCCTTCCTTCCTTCCCTCTCCTTCTTTCTTTTCTTTCTTTCTGACAGTGTCTCACTGTGTTGAACAGGCTGAAGTGCAGTGGTGCAATCTCTGCTCACTGTACCTTAGACCTCCCAGGCTCAAGCGATCCTCTCACCTCAGCCTCCCGAGTAGCTGGGACTATAGGCAGCACCACCCAGCCCGCTAATTTTTGGAATCTTTGTAGAGATGGGGTCTCACTATGTTTCCCTGGCTGGCCTCATACTCCTAGGCTCAAGTGATCCTCCTGCTTCAACCTCCCAAAGTGTTGAGATTATGGGCGTCTGCCACCACACCAAGCTAAGGTACATGATTTCAATTTCTCTCATCACAGATGATGTTAACTTGGATCACTTGATTAAGGTGATGTCTGCAAGCTCCCTTAATTGTAAGCTAGCTATATTTTTCCTCTCTGTAATTAGTATTTTGTGGAGAGATAATTTGAAAGTATATAAATATCCCATTCCTTGACAACATTTCATTATTATTTTTAGCATCCATTGATGTTTCTAAACTGAATAAATTATTACAATGATTGCCAAATGGTGGTTTTCTCATTCCAACATTATTTCTACATTTATTTGTAGGTATTCTACTGTTATCTCACCATTAGTCATTTACTCACTTATTTATATTGCATAGATACATAAATTCATATTTCGTTCAATGAGTTACATAGTCCATTACTATCTTTATTCATTTTGGTGTTCAAAATGTCGCAGGTGTAGCCAGCTAATACCCCTTCAAACTGTCTTTGTGTCCTTTTACTATGTCTACATCATTATTTGAGTATTTTTTAACTTTCTGGAAAAACAAAATATTTCAGGCTCATTCTGTATATTTTCCGCTCCGTTATGGAAGTAGTCATTTTCCCAAAGAGTCTTACTTCTTTTTAGTGGAGAATATAACCAAGATACCTACATGTGGGTGCCAGGTGTTCTCACTGCTGTTGAAGTCACTGCTCCTAGGCACATACACAGGTATATACACACAAACAGCATCTCTGCCTATCTCTGTATCTACATCTCTGTCTTTCTACCTATTGAAATTCACAAGCTCATACCAGTACCTCCAACTGTAATCCAACAATCCTTCTTGTTTTCTTTTCACACCTGTAACTCTCTTCTACACTCTGGAGGATGACTCCCATTATTTTCAATATATTATTAGATTTTTCCTTGCTAAATGTTACTAATCACCTGTTACCACCACCACTTCCCTGGACATCTGATGTAGAAGCCCTCTTTACCTTTCTCAAGCTCCAACATCCCATGCCAGGCAATATGGATGCCTTTGTCATCCTACGGGGGTTCCAACAACTGGTGCTAGGCTGCTCCTGCTGCTCTATCATCACCTCCATACAAAGATGCGTAACTTGGTTGGTGCCACATACCATTTTGCATTCCCCACCAGCATTGTGTGAGAATTCCAATGATTTCATGTTCTTGCCAACACAAGGTATTAAAAACTGTAGCTATTTTAGTACGTGTGTAATGGTAATAAATCATAGTTTTTATTAGCATCTCCCTCATGACTAATGATATCAAGCATCTTTTCCTGTGAGTATTGATTGACCATATTCTTTTGTGAGGTATCTACTCAAGTGGCTTGCTCATTTTTTGTTGTTGTTGTTGGCTTCTTTCTATTGATATATAATAGGTCTTTATATATTACACAAGTTCTTTTGTCAGATATATATATTGTGGATTTTTTTCCTGTTATGTAGCTTGTTTTCCAGTTTTTAAAACTGGACTGTTTGTCTTACACTTTGAAAGAAGTTGTAGTTGTTGGGTGTAGTGTTCTACAAATAGGAGTTGGGTCTATTTGGCTGATTCAGATCATCTATGTCTACTGTTTTTTTTTTCTTTTTTGCCTAGTTATTTTATCAATTGCTCAGGAAGCGGTATTTAGATCTCCTACTGTAGTTGTGAAATTATTTCTCCCTTTATCTGTCAATTTCTGCTTTACATATTCTGAAACTTTGCTATTGGATGCACACACATCTGGGATGAATCATAATAAAATGTCTCTATCTCAGTTAATTCTTTTTCTTTTGACGTCTATTTTATCTTATATTAATATATGCACTCAAACCTTCTTACACTTACTGCTTCCATAATCTTTTTAAAATACATTTACTTACAACATGCCTGCATCTTCATATATTAAATGCATTTCTTGTAGAGAGCAGATAGTTGAGTCATGCTTTTTAAAAATTCATTCTGCTTATTTCTGATTTTAATCGGAGAATTTAATCCAATTAAATTTATTGCAAGTATTGATATAATGGTATTGAGGACTGATTGTTCCTTCTGTGTTTTGTTCCTTTGTCCCCCCTTTCCTTATTATGTGGATTATTTCTTAAATTCCATTTTAATGTATTGGCTTTTTAATATTTCTTTTCCACATTTTTAAATAGTTGCTCTAGGGATTACAATATGCATCTTTAATTTATACTGTCGATTAGAGTTAATATTGTATCAATTCTTGTAAAATGTAGAAGTTTTACAACTGTTTGGGTCCTTTATCACCTTCACCATCCTTTTTTATTATAGTTATCATATGTTATTTGTATGAAGTCTACATACATTATTAGCCACACACGAATATGTTATTCTTTTAAACATTTGTATGTATTTTAATATTTTTTTAAAAGCCTTTTACATTTACCCAGATATTTATCATTTCATTACTTCTTGAAAATTAGACTTCTCATTTGGTGTAATATCCCTCCAGCCTGCAGAATTTTTTCTTAGTTTTCTATCTTAGAATTCTGGAATAACTTTCTTATTTTTCTTTCAACACTTTAAAGGATACTGTACTACTGAATTTGGCATAGTTTCTAATAAAAATTGACTTTTTTGTATCACTTTTACTCTGTAAATAAGGTTTTCTTTCCTCTGGATATTTTTGATATTTGGTTTTCAGCAATTAGCTTTGCCATATGTAAGTTTATGGTTTGTATTTACTCTGTTTGGGGGTTTCTGAGCTTTTAAAATCTATAAATTATGCCTGTCATTTAATCTAGATTTTTTTCAGCTATTATTTCTTCATAAATTTGCTCCATTCTTTCTTTCCTATCCCTGTGAGCCTCCAATTGCATATACTAAAAAATCTTCTTCTGTTATCCCACAGGACCCTTAGGGAATGGCTAGTTTGTAGAGCAGTCAGAACATGCACATTTACCAATTAAGTTTGCAGTTTTATATGGGCGAGTTTCATGACACCCCAAAATAATTACAATAGTAAAGACCACTGATCACAGATCATCATAACAAATACAATAATAATAAAGTTTTAAATATTGTGGGAATTAGCAAAACGTGATACAGAGATACAATGTGAGCAAAAGGTGTTGGAAAAATGGTGTTGATAAATTTGCTCAACACAGGGTTGTCACAAACCTTGAATGTGTAAAAAACAGGGTATCTGTGAAGCACCATCAAGTGATGCTCAATTAAATGAGGTATGCACTATTGTTTTATTTTCTGATTGCAGTTCATTAGTATACTATCTTCTTATATGACTATACATTAATATTAATTTAGCCCCTTTGAAAAACAATTTAAAGTAGTGCTAAAGAAAAAAAGACAAAATCATGAGTTAACTGAATAAAAATTTCCTTAGAATAAGACATTCTTAGCATTATAACTTTTCCTTCTGTCATGCAATAATCTCATGGAGGCATGTTTCTCAGTTTGTTTCTGTGAGGTAGAATATATTAAGAGTGAAGACAGAAATTTAAATAAAGATAAAACTGATGTGATTTAGATATAGAGTACTGTATAATCTTTAAGACAAATTTAGGTCTCTTTTGAGGTGACACTAATTCAAATGTTATATCAAAGGGAAATATAATTGTAGGCTTAATAAATACAGTTGCTCCTTGCATACTCATTCTACTTTAGGGAAAGCTTTATTCATATAAAGACTAAGAAGCTGTTCACTTAGTATGATTTGGTTGGTACTGGTATCAATGGAGGCTTCCACCTCAGGATTTTCCTGATCTCTTTTAAGAAAGAGTCATAGTCTATTTGTCCCCATTCTTCTCATAGACAATTCAGTATCTCTGTTATATCTAAAGATCTTATTAAAAGAAAAATACTGCCTCTTGTCTTTATATATAGAGATTCATGCTTTGTTTTAATCAGGAAACATATCAGTAATATTTTTTTTCTGAAGTCCTGTGTTAGATATATTCTGGATTAGAAAATACAAATTTAAACATTAACAAGATACCATGTAAATATAGGGTCTTAAAAATCTTTTCATTTGTTCTTAAAAAATCTTGTGCTGCTATGCATAAATAAAATGAAATTATTCACAGTATGGGGGTTTTACAATGTGAAAAGCAATAAGTGATATTTTATGAAACTATAAACTCACTGAATTAGAGAGTATTTAAGATAATAATAACCCAGCATCTAAAGATGCACTAAAAACACTATCAAATGTATAATAAAGTTCCCAGAAATGGCAAGAGGTAAGAGCTGATGTATCATATTTAAGAATTACAAAAAACAACATATTTTTTTAAAAACCCCTAAAACTTGGTAAGAATAGTATACTTGCAAGACATAACTATAAATCTGCCTAAGAAAGTCTCAGGGAAGAGTTAGGGATCACCAAAGTGTGAGCTTGCTATGACTTTAGGAAGGTGCATGCATCCTGATACACACACACACACACACACACACACACACCAAAGAGCCTAAGAAGAGTGTGAATGTGAAACTGGCTTTAACTCCAACAGTAATGATTACATTTAATTGGAGGACACATAAATCAATTTTAGTCATATAACATTGATACTTCATAAATTATTTGGAAGAATTTATAAACTTTTCAAAGAGATTATAAGAGACAGACCAAATTCTGAGCCTAGTCCTGTGTGGACATGTTATTCGTTTAGGCAAATGGCAACAGTATAGAACACTGACACATAAACATGAAATGTTTGTAATGAAGTAAACATTCTTAGCTATACTTGTTACATAACTCAAAAATACAAATATCTACAAATTGAATTATAAAAATGTTTCTACTGCAGGGAAGTTTAAGTTTTTCCCCTGATCTGTTCACGGATTAACAGGAAAAAAGGCATACAAATTTATTTTGTGCAGTCATGTTCAGAGGAGTCACACAATACATAAAAGCTCAAAGGAATGGCCATATGGCGTTTTGATATCATCCTGAGACTACAGAAAGAATAGCTAGACGCTTCACTCAAAATGGTTTATGATGGCAAGACAGGTTATGGGAGCGGGGAAGAGAAGGCTTGACTAGCAAAGGTCGTCTGATTATATAGATGAAACCTCACAGACAGCAGAATCTCAGTTAAAGGTATCAGACTCTCAGTTAGTCTTTCCTTGATCCAGACATGGGAGGGCTCAGAGAAAGCTTCGCTGCATCAGTGCAGATTTTCTCTGCAGAAGAAAATCTTTCCCACAAAAGACAGCTTTGTAGGGCTACTTGTGTTTGTAGGCCTTCTGCATAGCTTTCTCAAAATACACCAAATAAGTATATTTTGGTGTGAAATATTTTTGTTTCCTTCACTATATGCTAATATATACATTTCAAGATTATCAGCAGTAGCTATCATTTACCTCAAAATATTGGTAAAAATCATCAGGGCATCTGAAAGTCCAAGCCAGACGCTTGGGGACAATTTGTCTGTGTGTCTATACTTTCAAAAGTTAACATATTTGATGCTTCATCATCTGCCTTATTTCTTGCCACCCATTTAAAGAAAAAGAAGAACAGAAACCAGAAGGCCAAGACTTAATACTTTTCATTCTTAATGGGAAATTAAAGAAATTCCAAAGAGCATTGCTTTTCAGCCATTTGCACCCAATTTTTCATTTTAATACAATTATTTAAGAAGTGAGTAATTTCAAATTGTTCTATTGCACTTTAGAACATTTAGCTTTGCTGTAAAGCTATGTAAAGGGTAAGAACACAGATTCCAGAGCCAGATCTTGTAGACTCAAAATCTGGTTTCTTCCATTTATTTGCAATATGCTATCTCTTGCCTCACTTTATCATCTATTACAGGGGTCAATAAACTTTTTATGTGAAAGGCATCAGACGGTTTATGTTTTAGGCTTTACAGGCCACATGTATTCTCTGTTGCTCCTCCTCCTTTTTAACAACTTTTTTTTTTTTTTTATACTTTAAGTTCTAGGGTACATGTGCACAACATGCAGGTTTGTTACATATGTATACTTATACCATGTTGGTGTGCTGCACCCACAGAGTCTCACTCTGTTGCCCAGGCTGGAGTACAGTAGCATAGTCTTGGCTCACTGCAACCTCTGCCTCTTGGGTTCAAGTGATTCTCATGCCTCAGCCTCCCAAGTAGCTGGGAGCACAGGCACATGCCACCACACCTGGCTAATTTTTGTATTGTTAATAGAGACGAGGTTTCCCCATGTTGGCCAGGCTGGGCTCGAACTCCTGGCCTCTAGTAATCTGCCTGCTTTGGCCTCCCAAAGGCCGATTACTTGCTGGGATTACAGGCATGAGCCACCATGCCTGGCCTAACAACTCTTTAAAAATGTAAAATAAACATTAAAGGCAGTACAAAAACGGGTTAGCAGTTTACTGACACCTGATCTATATATAGAGACGATATTTACCTCACAGGATTCTTATGACAATTAAATGAATATATGTAAAGTGCTTACGAAGTGTGGGCACACTGTAAAAGCTATAAGATGTTTATCATTACTACTACATTTCTAATCAAATTTTATTTTCAACGTATCTAGTATTCCTGGATGACTTTTAGCATTACTTGGTGATTTAAAATTTGGAGACGGATTTTATCTGTCTTTCTTGGTTTATTCTAAATTGCCAGAAAAGCAGTTTAACATGGCATGCCGATGAAGCTTCTAAATCTGGTGTTGAAATCAAGTGATTGGAAGAAAGAGCCATAAAGGTTCTGAGGCAGGAGAAGTTGAGCAGGAGCATCCATATGGAGAAAGATGAAAATGTAATAACTAAGTAACCTAAAACATTCAATTAAACACAATAACCATTTCTTAATCACTATAGTATTTCTCTCTAGTCACAGACATACACAAACCTATTGATTTAGGTGACCTTGTAATACCAGTCATTTATTTTTATGAACAAAGGGAATAATCAGAAAGCAGAAAATAAGTACAAACTCAGTTAAGATGCAATAGTATTTTAATGCACCAGAGTTATAAGCAAGATGAATTTGCCTTAAGTATTGCAACTGACTGAATGTTTGTGTTCTCCCAAAATTTCTGTGTTGAAATCCTAACCCCTATGTGATGATATTAGGAGGTGGGGTCTTTGGGAGGAGCCATGTGAAGATGTAATGGGATTCATGCTCTTATCAAACAGACTCCAGAGAGTTCTCTTGCCCTCCTTTTGCCATGTGAGGATACAAGAAGAAGATGGCAGTCTGCAACCAAGACGGCTCTCACCAGAACCCAACCATGCTGGCAATCTGATCTCAGACTTCCAGCTCCAGAGCTGTAAGAAATAAATTTCTGTTGTTTATAAGCCTCCCAGACTATGGTACTTTGTTATAGCAACCTGAAATGACTAAGACAAGTATTATCAAGAGTAACTGCACATGTTTATGAAAATCACAACATGATATAAAACATTACAAAGAAAAAATATCTTAAACAACCAGGAGACAATTTGTAACTTTTTCACAGAGAGCTTAGAAATAAAAAACAAACATATAAAACCCAGCCCTTTTGTGACTTACAAAGCACAGGCTGAACAGGGCCATATACAAATATTTAAATGCAAAGCACACAAGAGGATAAGTTTCAAACATTTTACAAGGTGTTATAGTCAAATACAGAGCTTAATGAATTAAACTTTGTAACACAGTGATGTCTAGACATGAAAAACAACTTGCTTCAGCTTTAATAAAATACATTTTAATTGTATAATATGCTAAATACAAATGCAATAATCTCAGCTTATTCACACTTATATGACATCCTGTGACTACACTGTTGCCCAACTTATTTCTACATAATCTTTACAAGAAAATGTGGAGTAGGGATTTTGGAGATCATGAAAACAAAGAAAAAGGGTACTTCTTCTTCTAAATATTTGCATAGGTATGAGCTACTGTAGTTTGTGGAATACCAAATAATTTAATGTTAAAATAGTTTTAAAGACTTTTATCAAAGTCATTTATGTCCAGAGTTTAAAATTTGAGTAGTGTTAATAGCTTTTTTAAAAAAAAACAAAGAGTAGTCTCTAGTCTCTGACCTTCCCTCTACCATCCCTGTCCTGGTTGCTGTCCCAAGAAAGAGGCTTTTCTATCGTTTTAGTTGTTATTCTGGTAGATATATCTGTATTTCTAATATCTACCATACTCTTGAATCATCGCTCTTAAACAGACTGCTTGGTACTGAATCCTAATACCAGACTTACTAGCTCTTTGAACTTTGGCAATTCACATAACATTTTAAGGCCTCAGTTTACTGATTTATCAAATAGAAATAATAACACCTATCACATAGGCTTATTGGGAGGATTAAATGATGAAAATTCTGTATGTGTAATACCTGCTTATAATATAATGATCGTATAGTAGTAACTCTTACTAATTTTATTACTACCTTATAAGTGAGCGAGGATTTGAATTCTCATCCAGTTCTTTCTCCATCCTAAAATAGTTGTAGCATATCAGTTTTTAAAAATATTACATTCATTATTTCCATCATTATGTCCTTTCTATATCTGCAGCAACTTTAGATTAATGAGATTTTCATTCTGTATCCTCTAAAACAATGTACAAGAGAGATGGTAAACTAGCTAAGATGCTACGCCATTGGAATTTTCTGGATAACTTTCAATTTGCCAAATGCCAAATCACTGGTATTTCTGGACTATGAGAAACTGGAATATAAAACTTTTTTTTTTTGAGACGGAGTCTCACTCTGTCGCCCGGGCTGGAGTGCAGTGGCCGCATCTCAGCTCACTGCAAGCTCCACCTCCCGGGTTTACGCCATTCTCCTGCCTCAGCCTCCCGAGTAGCTGGGACTACAGGCGCCCACCACCTCGCCCGGCTAGTTTTTTGTGTTTTTTTCAGTAGAGACGGGGTTTCACCATGTTAGCCAGGATGGTCTCGATCTCCTGACCTCGTGATCCGCCTGTCTCGGCCTCCCAAAGTGCTGGGATTACAGGCTTGAGCCACCGCGCCCGGCCTGGAATATAAAACTTTTATTGTAGCTTTATATGCTTTTATTAAAATCTCTGTGAAACATATACCACTACTGCAGTTACTATAACATCTTTATTACTTATTTTTGCCTTCTATTTTCATCATTTTCAAACCTAATGACATTTGAGATGGTATATATTATATATTACAGTTTTTCTTTATATGCAATGTTTATCAGGATCAACAACATTGCTCTATATACTGTTGCTCAGTGATTAAAATGAAGGTTTCTATTTAGAGTTCACAATTATACGTGGTCTCTAATTTGTAAGAAATAATAATTTGTGTGCCTGAGATATGTCTAAAATTATAAAGAACATTTATGTAGCAGTTTATGTTCATGAAAAAGTTAAAAGTCACAATTTATTTTAACAAGTGCTATGGTAAATTGGAGGCATTTAAAAGGGAAAAACAAGATGCCAGTTATGATTACTGAACAATCAAACATTAATTTACTTTATACCTCTTAATCTGAAGTTGCAATATTTTCATTCAGCCAATAAAATAAAATTAGATACTATCCATGAAAAGCTTCTCAAATTATCCCTTAATAAATTTTAAGTTATCTGAAGATAAGGATATGTCTTATTTACCCCGTATCATCATTGCCTAGGACTTGCCTGATTAGTTGGTGTAGAGATGTTCAACATACAACGAATAAATAAATTCAGCTTAACTTAGTCTCAGATGGTTTACAAATGCTTGACAGTATGACACCAAATACCATACTAATAGAGCATTATTCTTTTCAGCATAAACAAAGCACACTAGTTGGTACATTACATTTTACATTTTATTGATGGTGACACATAGTAAAAATTGAATATATATTAATTACCCATGGTCCCTTATAAATATTTAAAGTTCTTTTTCACAAGCACAATTCATACTGCAAAGTCATAAACTAAATTTTTTAAAAAGAGAATTAAAAAATAAAATATATTGAACATATCATAAATTATGATGGGCTTATAACTCTGACTTTTAGACATTCTACATACAATCAAATGTAGACCTTCACTAAGAAGTTGATAATTTTAGGGAGCCCTTTTGAGGGAATATTCAGTTTTTAAATAATTAATGGCCAAATTAGCATACCTGAAGTCCCATGTTCTTAAAAAGGTCATTGAGAGTCCATAAATGCAAGCAGAAAATTATATTTTTTGATGCATATACATCTTTTACAAAATGTAAAGTATTCTGTTTGCCTTAGATAGATTCCTTGAAATGAAAATTGCAGAGGTTTCCAACTATTATCTTTTCATGTCTTCACAGTCTGGATCTGATCTGATAACAAAAAACAAAAATTATTAATCTCTATAGGGCAAAATATATTTTCTAAAGTAATCTAAGTCAAATCTATACAACATGTTGGAAGCTTATGTATACATTTGCTTTTGTTATTATTATTTTTTAGAGATAGGATCTTGCTATGTGGCCCAGGCTGTACTGGAACTTCTGGGCACAAATGGTCCTCCCACCTGAACCTCTCTAGTAGTTGGGACTACAAGTGTGCACCAGGTCCAGCTACACCTGCTTTTTTAAAAGCACAATTCATCCTATAGTTATTCTTTTTATTAAAGTTGTATATTTGCATAGAGTCAACTAGTTCTATGAGATTTCTAAGCAAAACAGCAGTACTTTGCTTCATCTCCATTCCTCCCTTTCAGGGGCAACTACTTATAACTCCCTTTTAGATGAATACTTATAATACCTCTAAATAATATACTTTTATTATGACTTCTTCAAATATCAGTTCCTTCAATGTAATATGAGACATCAGCTCTCTCACACTCCCATGCTGCTTCTAGGCAACCCTCATAATACCCCCATTCTCCTAATACACTAATATAGTCACTGTCAATATGATGACTATGTAAATGCTATTCACGGCTAAGACAGGTGGTACACTTACTTTTCCTTTCCTCTTCTATATTTTATCCCTCTAGAGTTAATAATTGTCTTTCCCACTCCCATCCAACTCATCTATTTAATTGTTGTATGTACCTAACTCTAATTCAATTGCATCACTCGCAGAGTTTAAACCTTTATTACTATGAAGTACCTTACATAGTCCATCAACTTTGCCTTCTTGAATAACTCGTCCTCAGAGTCTTATTAAAAAAACTCTAGAATCTATACTCATTTTCTCTATGCCTGCCCCAGTCATTTTGTTACAATATCTTCTTTCATTATCATTCCAGGGTCTCCATTAATATCCTGGGGATTCCTTCCCCTACTCTCTTGTGCTGGTTTTCCTGTGTCATGATCTCTTAATTTTCTCTTCTTGGTTTATTTCCTTTTTTTTTTTTTTTGTCCTTGATAATGCTCGTACCAAGATTTTCCTGTTTTTGAAAAATATTATTCTCAGTGGATACCTTAGTAAAACGCATAGAAAGTAAATTCTTGAAATGCTATATAGCTGAAGATGTCTTTATTCTACTGTCAAAATACACTCATACTGCCTGAGTATATAATTCTGTTATTCCCTCCTTGGACTCTTCCAGGCATTTCTCAATTATCTTACAGCTTCTAAGTTGTTGCTGTTGATAAATCTGGTGTTACTCTGTTTTCTTATTCTTTTCTTCCTCAGGAAGCTTTTCATTTTTTTCACAGGAAGCTTGCAGAATCTTCCACTGTTTGAAGCACTGAATTTCAGTAATGATGCCTGCTGGTGTGGGAATATTTTTATCCGCTGTATTGAGCTCTTGAGAAGTCTGTCAACTGAAAACTCATTGATTTAGTTCTAGAAAATACTGTTCGGGGATTTGCTATCCTCCGTTTTTTTCTGTTTTCTCTTTCTGAATTTCCGATTATTTGGATATTGGGCCTCCTGAACATGACCCCTTTCTTTTCTTTCCAATTTTGTATTCTTTGTCTTTCTGCTCTACTTTCCGGGAGTTTGCCTCTATTTTATCATCTTTTCAAAATTAAATTTTTCATTTATACTATTATATTCTTATTTTCCAAGAACTCATTTTTTTGTTCTTTCTTTTCAAGTAGTTTCTTGCCTTTATTCATGGAAGCAACACCTCTTAATCTTTTTGAGGATACTCTTTAACAGTTTTTTGAAATGTTCTCTCTATACAAATTCTACTTACTCGAACCCACTTTTATTGTTTGTGGACATTCCCATATTTTATAATGTTTTCATCCTCAAATGCCTGGTCATCCTTTGCCATCTGCTCTTATGTATAAGGGAACACTAAAAAGTTGATTGGAATTTGCAAACATGTGTGAAGCTTGTCAAATGTGGTCTTCCTTTAGTACGTCTGGCCAAGCCATTTCCTTGGGATCTCCAATATTAATACCTTTAGATCTTTGCTCTTAGGCTGGTCTGATTCCCCAAAGATAACTCTTCCTATATCCTGCTTACTGTCATTGTTTTCTGGGAGAAATAGGAGAAGTAGAAGAGAGTTATAATATTCAGCATGAAAACTTTTTTTCCTCATTTTTCAATTCAGCACCACCAGACAGTTGTGCACCTAGGGTTTTCTAGTCCAGAGACACTGTCTTTGACTCTGCAGAAAATAAACCTTCAATTTTATCTTAAAGGGAAGATGTATAATCATATCTTTTCTTTTTATCCCACGTTCATCCTTATTTTCAATTTCCACCGATTTCTGAGGCTTTGCATCTGCAATGTAAATTAGGCTGCTTTTCAGTTTTCCCCACTGGTAGTTTAAGATTCAGCTTTCTCAAGTCTGTTAAGTAATTCAACGTTCATCAAATATTCAGCTTCGAAAATTTGGATGCCATTTTCACTACTTCCCTTCTTTTTGTCCATCTATGTTATATCTTTTTTAAAAGTCTCTTTACTGTTAGAGTTGGGGAGGAGATGAAACTAAGTGTACTTGATCAATCCTCTTTCATTGGAATACTCCTGCATAGTTTGTAAGTCTAATATTCACATCTGGGAGCAGTAACTTGTTCCATGCAGACAAAGCAATAAAATGAATACATTTTATTAGTTATTTGGGAAGATTTCTTTTTAAAAGTACCTAATTTGAAAGTTTCAGGGCAAGAAAACTTACAGTTCTGCAATAGTTTCTGTTTATTCTCTGGCAGTTTAAAAAATACTTTCTAGTCTATTCAAGCATTCTGGTCTTTGGGTTGTTCTACATACATAATTATTGAGACAGTTTCCAAAGACAACAGAATCATGCCATTACACGTGCCATTTAATATTTGACCAAAAGGTTTCTAACCTTAAACTTTATTTAAAAATTTTTTTGAGACAGTCTTGCTCTGTCACCCAGGCTGGAGTGCAGCGGCATGATCTTGGCTCACTGCAACCTCCACCCCCAGAGTTTCTGCCTAAGTCTCCCTAGTAGCTGGGACTATAGGCATGCACCACCACACCCGACGAATTTTCTGTAGTTTTAGTCACAATGTTTCACTATGTTGGCCAAGCTGGTATCAAACTCCTGTCCTCAAGTGATCTGTCCACCTTGGCCTCCCAAAGTGCCGGGATTACTGGCATGAGCCACTGCTCTCGGTCCCAACCTTAAACTCTAAATAATAAGATTAAATTAGCCCCAAATGAACCAAAGGCCTTCTTTTCTATTATACTAGGAAATTCCAGAATTCTGGAAGCAAAATAAGATATAAGTTTAGAATACCTTTCACAGCTACATTCACATAAATGTCTTTAGCTAACACAAACTAATCTCCTATATTTACTGCTATTTATTTTTAAAATAGATTTTTATCTCTTTTCAAATCTAGAGACAGTTGGGAATATGACAATGTAAACTATTTGTTATTACACAGAAAATATAACCAAAGCGGCCAGGCGTGGTGACTCATGCCTATAATCCCACCACTTTTGGAGGTTGAGGTGGTGGGTGGATCACCTGAGGTCAGGAGTTTGAGACCAGCCTGCCCAACATGGTGAAACCCCATCTCTACTAAAAATACAAAAAATTAGCTGGGCGTGGTGGTAGGCACCTGTAATCCCAGCTACTCAGGAGGCTGAGGGAGGACAATTGCCTGAACCCGAGAGGCAGAGGTTGCAGTAAACCGAAATCGCACCACTGCACTCCAGCCTGGGTGTTAAGCGGGAAACTCCATCAAAAAAAAACCGGAAGGAAGGAAGGAAGGAAGGAAGGAAGGAAGGAAGGAGGGAAGGAGGGAAGGAGGGAAGGAGGGAAGGAGGGAAGGAAGGAAGGAAGGAAGGAAGGAAAAGAAAGAAAAGGAAGGAAGGAAGGAAAAGAAAGAAAAGAAAGAAAAGGAAGGAAGGAAGGAAGAAAGAAAGAAAGAAAATATAACCAAAGCATCTCCTATTTGAAACCAAATGATACACTCTTTTATCCTGTGGTTAGTTTCCTCCTTTTTTAAACAGAGTGTTTAGGTAAAAGGGTAAACTTAATATTTACAGGGTGCTTTCTTATGCTAGGTATTTAAACAGTATCTAATCTGTACAAAATTTAACACATTTTATTTTTTAATTTTACAGATTAAAAAAATCTTCACAAGGTAAGAGATTTCAGCTAACAGACAGAGAGGTAAATTAATAAGCAGTAGAATAGATTTGCTGGACTCAAAAG
>NW_016809656.1:344063-351279 GCF_001698545.2 Rhinopithecus bieti
TTTTTGCTATCAGTCAATGCTTTCTATACAAAATAGAGGTACTACTGCTTATCTTGCAGAAAATTGTAAAGGGTACATAAAGTAATATGGAAAAACAAGGACACAAAAGTATTTCCAAAATGTGTCCTCCTTACAAAAACTTGGGAGGTAAGAAAATAATGACGGATCAGAAAAGTCAAAGAAACAAAAATTAGGTATCAAGACCAGACTTGGCAATTGGTATTGTGATGTTGGATTGCTACTGACACCTAGTGGCTAACTGCTAATGACAAAATAAAACCAGAAAAGAAGGGATGGAGAACCACACTTTAAAATCTAGAAGACTATCAACCTATTTTCAGTAAACACTGTGCTCTGAATTACATTATCATGAGTGACAGTAGGGTTTCCATCCATGCTGTATCTTCATTGTTAGCAATGGTAAGCACTCTGTAAAATATGAAATGAGGCTGAAAACATACTCCTGGTATCTTCTCTGGAATATTCCTCTGTAGCCTATTTCTGGTGGAAATCCATCCCATTGCCTTGAACACTTCATTACCGCAGTCTAAGAAACTAAGTTGCCGGGTTCACAGAAAAATCCCGCTAGTTCTTCTGAGAACCACTAGAGGTTCCTGATTAAGTGTCACTAATTGCAAAATATGACTTGAATGTTCCTTGCAGTTTAATGGTGTTATGATAACTTCATAAACATAAAAGACACAGAAATACAATAATAGTCTGTCTAGTTAACTAAACCACCATATTTTACCAACAACACATACAGATATTTATGAAATACATTTCGTACTTTGAATGAAATTAATACTATGATGTATGAGCAGGCAGGCTACTCTTAGATCTACCATGATATGTGCTATATCCCTGCTATTGTTTGCAGCATGCAGAAGATTTAAAAAAAAATCACACACAACTGGCATTAAAAGGTTTGTGTAGAAGAATTTGTAACTATGAGACTATAGCTAGAATTTATAATATCCTGTTATTCACTCTTGTTCAGGGCAGAGTCATTCCCCACAGAAATGATCCTTAGTTGTTATGCTCAGAACCGAAATTTCTGACTTGGCCATTGGGATCCTGCAATAAGAACCTATGAGCTTGGTTTCATTCACATCTATCTACTGCTCTGTGTGCTTCAAGCCATTCTTTTGGCTAAGAGACCATTAGGGTAAATGATATATGTTAATTTATTACCTAATATAGTAAGCCTGTACCAATCTATAACTATTTTAATTAATAGCAACCAGAACTGCAAATATACAAAATATCAATAAAAGATCAGCATCTGTAATACTAAATATGAGTACTACAAGTTGTGTATACATGTAATATATAAATGGAGCTATATCTGTAGTACAGCATGATTTTTTTTTTTTCTTGAGACGGACTCTTGTTCTGTTGCCAGGCTGGACTGCAGGAGTGCAATCTCGACTCACTACAACTTCCGCCTCCTGGGTTCAAATTATTCTCCTGCCTCAGCCTCCAGAGTAGCTGGGATTATAGGTGTGCACCACCACATCCAGCTAATTTTTCTATTTTTAGTAGAGATGGGGTTTCGCCATGTTGGCCTCGATCTCCTGACCTCATGATCCACCCGCCTCAGCCTCCCAAAGTGTTGGGATTACTGGCTTGAGTCACCGTGCCCGGCCAGCATGATTCTTAAAAGAAACATGTCATTCAGACTTATTTTTATTTATTGACAGTAGGGCCTAACATTTGTCCCAAAATTTAAATGTGCTTCTATTACTAGATCTGACAGAAACTTGTTGCCATAGTTTAAATTATTTTCTACATGTGTCAAATATATTGACTGCAAAGATTCAAACACTTTATGTAAATAAATTCTTTAGCAATATGCTATAGAAGTAAATGGAACAAGGTATTGGATACTTACTGTATTATTTTTTCTGATAGCAGAAATAAATGGAAAGAGGAAAAAAGGCAATGATATAATAAAATAAAATGTAAAAAAAGGATAAAAATATGAATGAAAAGGAAACAAAGGCTGAAGACACACAGTATTTTGTGATGTACCTTGAAGCCAGTCTACACCTTCTTGCAATCCTTCTCCTTTTATGGCATCACTAGCACTGAAATAAAATCCATAGAAACATAGCCATCTCATTACATCATAACACTGTAAGAATAAAGGATTACAATTCTGCCATATGGAGAATTAATATATTATAATAACATACATCTGGGCAAAGCTGGTTAAGCATTGAAATTGAAAATAAACAGAAAATAAAAGTCTGAGTGCTCAGAAACAAGATATGTTTAAAATTTATAAACAGATTTTGAAAACCATATCGCAGAAAAGTTATTTTATCCTAGGACTAGTTCTTACACTGACATTAAAAAAACAAATACTTTTGAATTATTTTTCCAGTGGTAGAAAAGTTTTGTACAGTCCACTATCCTATTTTGCTCAGTTCCAATGGTTCAACCTCATTATTAGAAATGCTTGACTTGGGTTATAATACAGCCATTATTATGGTGTGCCTTTATTTGAAATGGAATTTGTTATCTTTAGGATAAAAACCCATAATTATAGCTTTGGTAAGCTGGTAGAGTAAAACAGAAACTCGGTAGATCTCAATCATTTTCTTATTAGCTGAGGGAGCTTGGCCAGGTCATTGAACTCTTCTGCCTTCAGTTTCAGCATCTGTAAAGTGCAGAATAGTACCACTGACCTCATATGGTAATTGTGAGAATTAAACACTTGAGGTATGTATAGAAAACACCTAAAACAGGGTGCGTCCATTGTCTTTCCATTTTTGAGAGACTAAACTTAAATTGTGATTGTGAGATTTTATGTATAATCATAATTAAGTATATAAATTAAAATAATAAAATGCAGAGGATTTTAGAGTATTAGATAATCTTTTTTCAAAGGTACAGTTATTGATCTAGGCATTTATTTTCAAAATATAATTGTATAATAGCAATTAATATATACAATTATATTTTCTGAATGATTAGGGTTCCTTCTAGTATGCTGAAGCATGGCTTTAAAAAGTATAGTGAAGTACCTAAAAGAATTACCTTAATTCCAATCAAAATAAAATTATCTCCCAGAAATTACTTGTTAGACTAAGAATATGGCTTATCATAGAATTATTATAAAATACAAAGGAATAAACAAACAACATGAAATACACAATTATTCAAAGCAAATTACTGATTATCCATGGTAACAGTAAGCCATCAGTAACTGAAACACTTAAATCAAGAAAGAGAAATATATTAATTTCATCATACACCTATAGTTCCAAACAATTAATACAATGAAACCCTTCCCCTCTGGTGTAGGTTTACGAAAAACTGCATCTTTTCCTAACAAACGTTTGAATTCTATCTTTCCTCTCAAATAAGGAAGAATAAAGCAAAAATCTGGGCCCTGTGTGATATGACCCCTGGTTATTTCTCAGTGGCCTCATTTCCTACAATTTCCCCTTAGATTGCTCTGCTCTAACCAACCTGGACTTCCTGCTGCTCCTGGAACACACCAGGTACATTCTCATCCAAGAAGAGGCTTTTTCTTGCTGGCCTCTCTGTCTGGGTAATTATTCCTCCAAACCTTTACACGAATTGCTTCCTAACTTCAATTAGGTCTCAGAGAGGGAGCAACTCCCATTATTCTTTCTCTTTTTATCATACTTTATTTTTTCTCATCCTCCCAGCTGACATTTTATACATTTAGTTGCTTCTTATTTGTCTCCCCCACAAGATGGTAAACAAGCATACACACATACAACACACACACACACACACACACACACAATCATGATGCCAGGGATTGAGTCAAAGAACACATCTGAAGAAGAATAACACAATCAGACCCTGAAGATCAGAGCTGACTATATGTTTAGTACAATGGTCAAACATCAAACATAACATTTTTCTTTAATTTATCACACTATACTTCTCTAGGATCTTCTCTTTATTGCTCAGTAAATTTACTTGTACCCAAGGCAGAAGACAGACAATATTTTGTCTCTGTATCACTGAGCATTACCTTTATATTTAAAATAGAAAAGGAAAATATATTTTCATTTTATACATGCTTTTAAAATATTGCCAAGAATAAAGAACAAAATGAATAAATGAGATATTAACTTGAACCTAGTAAGAAGAGGTCCAATTTGAATTAAGGAGAAGTCACAATTATACACATGTTTAAAAGAAACACCTTGCTTTCTTCTATAAGTTATCCAGAAAATCTAGCAACTGGCAATATCACATCCTACATCTTTATAAGCATCAGGATATTACTTTTTTCTCACAGAGAAATACTGAGATGTCACAATTGAATAAATAAATCTGTTAAAATTTAATGGTTAATTATTTTAAGTAGAAAAGAGGGTTATTTAATAATTAGATCCATGTTTTTAAATGTGCTCTATCAAGCAGTCACAATACTAAATACAACACAGAAATTAAAAATTATTCTACTTTCGAAGTAATCATTTTAGGTACAATTTAGAGAAATATAAAGGCTCTAGCTCAAGATGTTTCTTTATCCAAAATCCCACCGTTCTTTACCTACCAAATACCACAGGACCTCAAATTCCAACTCAAGAATCATTTATTAGACACTGACTTTTCCTCTGATCCTAGAGTAACGAAAGTTTTACTTGGGATATGCAGGGTTTAGCTCCTGGGAAGAGGTGCTAGAGGCTTTGAATACTGGAAAGTTTCAAGAGCTTTCCTAAGGTCTTTACATTACTCTTTCAGCACCAAAACTAGTTCCTAAAGTTGTTTTCTGAACTCTATTACCTCCTTGCTTCATATTCTAGTTCACCTTCTTGTGGAAGTGCATCTCTCTGCTTCTGTTTCCAATCTTTCCCCATAGATACCTTCTTATAAAAAGGGGGAAACTCTGGCATGGAAAGGACCTCTTACAGCAGAGAGGTAGGTGGGTGGGTAGAAGGGAGATTAATATGGTAGTGGTAGGTGCAAAAATACTATCTAATGTATAATCTCTGTTTATCCTTATTAAAATACGTTGGTAGAAAGGCACAAAGGAGTTAAATAAGAAACTGTTTTCCAAATAAACAATGCATACAATTTCAACATTAATTACTTAAGAGTTCAACCTTATTAGGATGTCTAAGTAAAATTAAAATTTCCATTTCCATTTATTCATTTTAACAAATATGTATCGTGTACCTATTACATACCAGGTACTATGACTATTGTAGGGGTTATTAAAGTGAAGAAAACTGACAAAACCCCAGCTGTCAGGGAGCTAACACACCTGTATAGGCAGACAGACTACAAACAAACAAAAAGCAGTCACATGGTAATAGTGACTCTAGCAAACCAGGAAAATTATTTTGGAAAATGATTCAAAGGAGGGGGACACAAGTGCATATGCTCTGAGATGGGACTGTGCTTGGCTGACTCCATGTGCAAAAGGAAATCAGTGTAGCTGAAGTCAGTAAGTAAGTGAGATTTTAAGTTATATTCCATTATAAGAGTTGTTTATATTTTCCTATCCCCACAAAATTTGAAAAGATTTTAACAGTAACATATTTGTAAAAGCTACAAGGCCACAATTCTATAAAACAAAATCCTTACTTATATCCCGCCATGTTTGATCACTTATTTTTAAAAAATGAGGTCAGAAGAAACAACTCTGAAGCTTGTATGTTTTTCAGAAAGCTACAGTGAAAAGTAAATATAAAACTTTACCAAATATGCCAGGGTTTATCTTTGATGTTCTCTAAACACAGCAACTGAGACACTTTTACAGATGTCACTGCATCTCTAAGATCCATTTTATTTGCAAAGAATAAGATTGGAATTCGACGGTGTTTGATATCTAAAAGAGAAAATAAGACTATCATCACCCTTCCAGCTTTTTAGGTCATTCTATAGCAAATCTTTAGTATTGAAACCCATGAAATTGCTTTTTAATCAATTTTTTTCATATCACACATACAGAAACACTTAAAGACACATACTGTAGCACTGTTAGGCATGTTATTTGAGCACTAAGAAAACTTAAAAAATACTTCCTAACACCATCTGCCCTCTGGTTAGGAGCTTTACCCAAAGATGGGTGAGCTGGGACTGGGAGCTCAATAAGCATTACAAAGAAGTACCTACAAAAAAGCATTAAATATTTTGTTTGTAATAGTGAACAGAAAGGAGGCAAACTTCAAGTAGAAGTAGAAAGAAAAGAAACTGGAAACTTATTTAAGTTTTTAGTCACAATATAATAAGTAACAAGCTAGATTTTAAAAGATATTTTACCTCGTCATGATTTTGGAAACATTTGTCATTTTTTTGAATAGATAATACATTTAAATAGTTCAAAATTCAGAAGATACAAAATGGCATACAGTAAAAGAATTTCCTTCCTAACTTTGTCCTAGGACAATGGTCTCTGTAGAAAAGGCAACCCATAACATCAGTGTCTTAGCATCTTCATAGAAATATTTTATGTATTAGAAAACATAATTATTAGGTATTATTTTCATACAAATAGTAGCAGGCCAACCTCACTAGTTTATACCTTTATCTTTTCATTTATTTACATATTTTGGATCTGATCCCATATCAGTACATACAGAGCAGCTTCTTCCTTATTTTAACAGTTCTGGACTATTTCTTCTTTTAGTACTATGTACTATTAATTTATTTAACCAGAAACTAACTGAGATACCTGCTACCAATGTTTACAACTATGAACAATCCTATAATGAATAAATGTGTACATAGGTAATTTTGTACACTGGCCAGTATGTCCTTAGGATAAATTTGAAATGTGGAATTGCTGGGTCAAAGGACATAAATTTCTATTTTGATAGACAGTGATTACCAAACTGCTTTCTCTTAAAAATTATATCAATTTACATTTCAACAACCACGTATAAGAATGAGTGTTTCCACTCCTCTAGCCAAAAGAGTGCTATGAAACTTTTTGATATTTTCTATATCATAGGTAACAGAAAGGCCAAGAATCTTTCTGTATATTCAAAAGATGTTTAAACTTACTTTTTTGTTGACTTATCTTGTTATGTCCTTTCCCCATTTTCTATCAAGCTTTTATATTCTTACTGATTTTTAGAAACACAAGTAGTATAAAAATATCCCTGTAGCTATTATATGAGTTGCAAATATTTTCCCTTGCCTGTCATTGTCTTTATCTATTCACAGTACATTTTGCTACAAAGTTTTTTTATGGCCGTCAATTTTTTTTTTTTTT
>NW_016809656.1:352514-355598 GCF_001698545.2 Rhinopithecus bieti
GTATTTTTATTTTTGAGGAAGGAAATAAATGTTAGAGACCCCCAAAACATTGCAAAATGCTTTACATTTACATTACAATGTAAAATTTAAAAAATATGGTGATGTACATAAAATATAAATTCTCTATAATGTATATGTTTTAAATTCAACAATTTTAAATGAAAGATAATTACATAGTGTAAGCAATACCAAAGAACAAAACATTACACATAAATGAACCCCAAAGAACAGATACAGACTGAAAGACACACACATACCTGGATGATTCAGAAGAGTATCGAGTTCTTCTTTGGCCACAACCATTCTTAATCTATCACTACTATCAACGACAAAAATAATAGCTTGACCTTCTCTGTGTAATGCAAAGAAAAAGAAAAATTAAAGCTTTACTTATAAATTTTTCCCTGTTTATTATCCATGGGCATTTCCTAACCTAAGTATTATCCCCTTATGTCCTATGTCCATTTATCATTAGAAGTTTTGGTGGTGTTTCTTGTTAGTTTCCAAGACTGATAAATATATTAACCATTAGTCATATTTCATGTAAAATACCTTTTCACTTGGATAATAAAATAAATTTAATGACTTGCGATTTCATAATTTTAAAAAATTGAGTAATTTTTTCATTAAAATATCAGCATATGAGAAAATGAGTTAAAATACCATAACCCTATTACACAGATGCAATAATTATTAATATTTTGGTATAAAGCCACACTTTGTATATATTACTATGAATAAACAATATATGTATTTAAAATGGAATTCTGTATTATACCTTGCCTTTGCAATATATATGTAAATTTCCTAGACTTTTTTTTTTACAACTATGGTTTTACTACTTTTATACGAAACGCTAAAGCACTATATCAATGCTTGTCAAATTTTTTTTACCATAAACCATAGTAAGAAATATATTTTACATTAAGATACAGTAGACACATAAGTATATATAGATATATTTTAAGTGAAAGTCTTCTGAGAAAATACTTACAAATAGCTTTTATTTTATTCTATATTATTTTTTAAAAGCTGATAACCAGTGATTGAACTAGTTAAGGATTCACTGATGGATCATACAGGCACTTAAAAAATAACTGATTATTCCTCTGTACTACCTTCTTTGAATGGTTCTAAGGTATTGCACTGCACGGATGTGTCATCAAATATTGTATCAAACATTTGTTGCTGGACTTTAAGGTTATTTTCAATTTTCATCATTATGAAAAACTTTAAGGCAAATATCCTCCTACATACCTTTATTTTTAAAAAGTTCTTGATGCTTGAAGATTTATTCTTAGGAGTAACATTTCTAGGACTACATACATAATTTAAAATTTCAGAAAAACATTTCCAAACTGTCCCCCAGAAATGCCCATGACTCAGTACTTTTCTTACTCCTTTGCCAGCACTGGCTACTATCATTCTTATCAATAACTGGCACTCTAATAGCATATTATCTTGATCTAGTTCATTAATTGCCAGTGAGGTTCAATATCTTTTCATATATTTATTGGACATCTGTATTTTTTTTGCAAATCACTTATTCTAGTCATAAATTAAGATTTTAAACTTCAATGTGATTGGGCGGATCACGAGGTCAGGAGATCGAGACCATCCTGGCTANTAGGCCCCAGTGCGTGATGTTCCCCTTCCCGAGTCCACTTCGGCTGAGAAATCCCTCCCTTGGAAATCTATCCCATAAAATAAAGGAAATAGTACATTAAGATCCATAGACAAGGCTTCAGTTGAGGAAACCAAAGTCCCCATTGTTTGAAGCATATTTTGTAGGAACGATTTCATTTTACTCCTCAACATTCCAACACTTTTTAGACAAAAAACTGAAAAGACTAATATGAAAGGAAGACATAATCAAAAATGCATTCTCAATTTAGATACAAGACTGCTAAGTTTTTTGTGTTTCTTTGAGACGGAGTCTCGCTGTGTTGTCCAGGCTGGAGTGCAGTGGCGCTATCTCAGTTCACTGCAACCTCCACCTCCCAGGTTCAGGCAATTCTCCTGCTTCAGCCTCCCAAGAAGATGGGATTACAAGTGCACGTGCCCGGCTAATTTTTGTATTTTTAATAGAGATGGGGTATCACTATGTTGGCCAGGCTGGTCTCGAATTCTTGACCTCAGGTGATCCACCTGCCTGTAACCCCTCCCAAAGTGCTGGGATTACAGGCGTGAGCCACCATGCCCAGCCATGACTACTAAGTTTTAACATGAAAAGTCACATAAAATGTACAGTGGATAATTTTTTTTTTCAAAAAATTTGAACAAGCTTGAGGTCATCTGTTAAAAATACCAAAGATATTGTGGTTAAGCAGTAACATTTATTAGAAAGCCTCACACTATTTCCATTCCATTTCTAACAAATCCACCGTTCTCTTAAACCACCATCCTTTTTTGAAAGTCCTAGCACAAGCACTATTTAAATTTTTTTGGCATGAGGAAGGCTAGAAATGCAGAGTTCCACACTACTTACTGGAGCACTGTTTGTAGTGGGGGCTTGGGCGGGAGGAAAGTATACATCAACAGGTGAGTGATGAAATAAACTGCGGTACATTCATAGTATACCATATTAGGCATCAGTAAAAAGAATAACTACATAATTACATATAATTTGATTTGGAAGGATATCCATCATTAAATGTTAATTGAGAATAGAAACATGCAGAAGAGTGTAAAGAATATGATTCCATTTTGGTAAGTAACAATGATAGTCCCCACAGCCTTCAGCCCAACATTTTTGGTGTCTCTCTATATATGTATATGTGTGTGTGTGCGTGTGTGCATAATATGACATATATAAAAGTATGAAAGAAAAAAATACCCAAACACTTGTATCTTGAAAGGAGATGGGGAGCTGGCAGTTGGAAATTAACATAAAAAAGATTTGTTTTAAAGGAATTCCCGTAACAAATATGCAAGAAATGCTGTGATTAAACACACACACAAACTCAGATACGCATAGAGAAATGCATGAAAAGATGGTAACAAATAATTTTAGTGGGTGTTGAAATACACAGATCTTTATTTTCTTTTTCCATCTGATTTTTTTTTTTTTTTTTTTTTTTTTTT
>NW_016809656.1:358631-375966 GCF_001698545.2 Rhinopithecus bieti
CTCCGTCTCAAAAAAAAAAAAAAAAAAAATCATCATCATCATCAAATGAATATACAAAATAAAACTTTTTATATACCATTTTCTCCTATCATTAAAAAAGAATAATGCTGATTATCAGAGACATACATTACCAGGATATATAGAAACCAGAACAATCAGAAATATCTATCAAGATTTATAAAAACATCCAATCACTTTGAGCCAGTGATTTTATTTCTGAAATTCATACTAAGGAATCATGAACTGGGGCTAAGACTTATACAACAAGATTTTGACCGAAGGACTGTTACAATTTTCAAAAACTGCGAATAGCTTTCATGTCCTAGAGTAGAGAAATGGTTAAAGAAATTTTGGCAAAGCTGTGTGAAAAAATATTAGGCAGCCGTTAGCTATATTTATTGCATGTTTTTCCTGATTTATGCATACCACAGAATGTTAATTGAAAAAAGCAAGATACAAAATTATACATGATACATAATTCAGATGGTTCCTTTTTCCTTATTTATATAAAGTATATGTTATATATTTCAAAAGGAGAAGAAAAATACCAAAAAGATTGACAATGGTGAATTTATGAACAGTGAGATTTATGGGAAACATGTTTTCAATATTCTTTTGACATTTCCCAAATTTAAAAAATGTGTATTCCTTTGTATTTTGCATACTATTACCTTTTATGTTGTAAAATAGTATGTAAAAATTACATAATATTATTATGGCATCATATATGTTAGAAAGTAAATGTCTCTCTTCACCAAAGAGGATGTGAAAAAAAAGAAAAAAGAAAAGAAAATTAAAGAAAGTAAACTTCCCTTATAATCCTACTATTCCAAAAATAAATGCTACTAATGGTTTGGTGCATAATCCACTAAGAACTTTCTTCTTTCTATATATACCAAGTACATATTTATAGTAAAGATAAATACTGATAGTAACATTTTACATAATTGCTATAAAATGTTATAAATAATGCTAACATACAACCTTCTATGTATATTTTCTGCCTATAAGCCCTGGTCATAGAATACTTTTCTAAAAGTAAAAATGCTTGCTGTAGGTTATAAACATTTTTCATTTTAACGGATATCAATAAATTACCCTGAAAAAGATACTACATTCTCACAGGAGTGGCTCACTTTGACAAGAGCAGACTTTATTAATCTCTGTAACCTTTTTCAGTCTAATAGATCAAGATGTACTTTTTTTTTCACAGTTAGAAAATATGAAAATAGAGAAAGTAAATTTACTTTTATTATTGATTTTCAATAGTAATCATATTCTCCATTCAATCTACAATGTAACCACTCTATTCTAGAATTCATAATATTCATTATTTCATCCAAACAGTATTGAAGAAAAAAGAGTTAAAATCAAATAAAAACAAACTTTACTTTCTTACTATTTTCTCTCTCTCTCTATTTTTTTGTTAATTTAAAATTAAAAGATTTTTAAGTAGCTAAATACATTTTAAAAAAGAAATCATTTATCAACTAATTGGAGGAGGAATTTAAAAAATGCTGTACTGAAAATTCAGGTTTCCTAAACAAACAAACAAATAAGAAACACATAAAACACATCTCCCCAAGGAATTTAATGCAGAATACCACAAACATGCCACTTTTCCTTTTCCAAACTAACCCTTGTATCTGAAGCACTCTCTTTTCTCTCTCTCTCAGAAGTCTTCTGGATCTATGATTTAAATAGGCCTTCAACTTATTGAAGGACTCACTGAAAAAAAATTTGAATAAATCTCCTCTGGTTCATATCCCAAATATATACCATATAATGTTTAGTCTCACATTATTAGGAAAGAGTTAATCTAAATCTAAATCTTATCAGGTAAATATCACATACCATTTCAAGGCAGGAGTTCATAATCACAAAAGAGAGTTTAGTTAAGAGATACCGTTTTTAAGTTTCAGACTCTAAAAGTGAATTACATTGCTCTTAAATGGAGTCCTAACAATAATAGAAGCTAATGAATTTATTTTAATACCATATGCAAATCTCCAGAAGGTATTAACACATTTGGGTCCTAGTAACTTGACAGCCATTAGTCTGAAGTATAGTCATCCCTTGGTATTGTTGGGGCATCCGTTCCAGGATCCCCTTCAAATCTCAAAATCTGCAGATGCTCAAGTCTCTTATATAAAATGGCTTAGTATTTGTATATAACCTATGCAAATTCTTCCATATTCTTTAAGTCACCCTAGATTACTTATAATACCTAATACAATGCCTACACACGACCTTGTTCATGTGCTTTCAATATAGTAGTTTGTGCATGGCAATTTAAGTTTTGCTTTTTGGAACTTTATGGCATTTTTTCCCCCAAATATTTTTGATCTACAATTCGTTGAATCCAAGAATGCAGAACCCAAGGACATGAAGGACCAACTGTAAATTAGTGAGCACTTGACTTATATATGCTGAAAAACAGCTTGTTTTAAATTATTCATAGAACAATGGATCAACTGTTAGGCAACACTGTTATTTTTAACTAAATTTAGTCAATAATATTTACTGGGTTTATATGCTGAGCATCATACTAGGTCTTGAAAAAATAATATGAATAATGAATAATCCCTTCCCTTGAGGAGTTCACAGTTCCACTAGGGAGGCAGCTATGGTACATAACTTCAAGACATGGTAAGTATGATGAGAGAGAGAGAAATGGACAAAGTGCCATGTGAACAGTAGGGACAAAATAACTGGGCAGAACAGTGAAACTTCAGAGGAGGTGACTTTTTAGCTGATATTTAAAGCAGGAATATGTTAACCTTAAACTGAAGTGAAGTAGGATAGAATAGGGCATTAAAAACAGAGAGAATAGTACGTGCAAAGGCCTGAAGTCATGAAGGACCTGAAGCATTTGACAAACAATGTTGAGTCTGATTACGTATTTTTAAAATTAGGAAATGTTCATAAATTACATGGAAAAAAAAGCCAAACAACTTAGTCATATAATTCTTTGGATTTCTAATCATTATTAGTAGTAAAACAAAAACATCTAGTTAAGCAACATTCACAGATGTACTTACTTATAATAGTGTTCCCAGAGATTTCTGTATCTTCCTTGACCTGACATGTCAAACACTGTAAATGATAAACTACAAAAAGAAGCAAAGCATGACTACATTATAAACTAACTAAAGCATGACTTTTACTTAAAATTCTAAATTACTTACAATCAAAGAAATTACCCTTCATATGCAATATTCAACATGGTCCAATTTACAAGTAAAAGTTCTATGAAATAAATGTATTAATATAAACATGATTTTGCAATAAATAACATAAAAAACTTCTTTGCTAGTGAAGTTATCTGAGTTTGTCTAAACTCTAAATTCTGAAAAATAAACCAGCCATAGTGGTAGAAATACGTTAATACCTATGAGATTCTGAAACAACAAATAACTTTCTCTAAGGGTAGGAAGAATGACCAGGTAGACCAATATTGTTATTTTTCACTAGTAACTTTTTTGTTAAGGGATGAAGTGGATTACCTGGATGATTTGAATTTCTCTATGCTGAATCCTATTGTTGGAAGGATATTTTGAGATTGAGCCTTTAAGAGAAAAGACAAAGTTCAGAAATTTACAATGACCAGAGATGAGTTTTCCTCAAGTTAAAGTATCCACATTTTCAGTTTCTAGTATCTGTCACTAAGGAGATGACAGGATTTAACAAACTTGTAATTTTTCCAATAGGATCACTCTGTGTGAATTCTTTATAGAAGTTCAAGGTTTACTAATTATGGATCTGCATAATGTTTATTCACATTTGTGGCTTGTGGCATGTTACCAAGGACATAAGGGTTTTATACGTGGTTTAATAAGTCACCCTGAGTTCACACGTAGGACTTTCTATTTTTTTTTTTGAGACAAGAGTCTCGCTTTGTCGCCCAGGCTGGAGTGCAGTGGTACAATCTCAGCTCACTGCAAGCTCCACCTCTTGGCTTCACACCATTCTCCTGCCTTAGCCTCCCAAGTAGCTAGGACTACAGGCGCCTGCCACCATGCCTGGCTAATTTTTTGTATTTTTAGTGGAGACAGGGTTTCACTGTGTTAGCCAAGATGGTCTCAATCTTCTGACCTTGTGATCTGCCTGTCTCAGCCTCCCAAAGCACTGGGATTATAGGCGTGAGCCACCGCGCCCGGCATACTTTCTAATCTTTCAACACATACTTATTGAGTTTGTCTACGTTCCAGACTGCCCTCATGTGTAGATGGTTCCTGCCTTCATGGAGTTTACAAGCTAGAAGAGGTAAATAGCAATTGAAAAGCTAAGCAACAAATGAACACAATTTTGAGCAGAGATAAGTGCAAAAAATAAATGTTTTGGGGGTGGGAGGCAGCAGAAAGGGGCTGGAAGGTGGCATGGAAGAAAAGTGCTCAGGAATGGTCTCCTTGAGGAGGTGACATCTGACCCAGGAGTGAATGACAGGAGGGGAAGAACCATGACAAGTTATTGACAAAGAACATTCCAGTTAGAGAAATCTGTCAGTGCAACGATCCTGAGGAAGGAAGGAACTTGCCACTGAGGAAATGCAGAAAGCCTAAATGTCTAAAGTGTATTGGGTAAGATAAAGAGTGATGTGTTGAGGTAAGAGACATAAGGGCTTGAAGGCAATGGTAAGGAATTCTGTGTGGAGAAGAGAGTGAAAGGGGGTCAGAGTAGAGTAGGAGACATGTTGACAAGTCCCACTGACAATTAAAATGTATTATACTAACAGTCTAACTTGTTAAATGTCTCCTAGCACTTTCACCAGAAAAACTATTCCTCTGTTTGAATAAAAATATATCCACTTTCTGATCCAGATGCCTAGAAGTTATTATTGACTCCTCCCTTTTTTTACATTCTCTATGTAATCACGCTCTAAGCTTTTTGGTTCTATATCACTAACTTAGTTCAGACCCTTATCATTTCTTGCTTTGAATTACTGTACCAGCCTCCTAATTGCTCCTACTTGGCTCTGCTACCTGGAACAAGTTACTTATTTTTTTCTAAGCCTGGTTTTCTCAAATGTGAAATATGTTATTACTATCCTTAACTCATAAACTTATCATGATAACTACATAGGTTAATGGATGTAAAATACTCAACACAGTAAATGCTCAACAAATGTCTGCTATTATTATAATTATATGCTCACTGATTTCAGTCTCATCCCCAGTTCTTCCCATATTGTCATTATAACTTAAAAAAAATTTCCCTTCAGTTCATCTTGTTGCTTTTATTAAAAAAAAAAATACAGGGAAAAATTTTGCCTCACACTATGACATTCACTCTGGTAGTCTACTTCTGGGAAATTTAAATTCAAGGAAAGACAGAAGCTCAAAATTCACTGGAGCTTAGTCACCTTATAGCATGGTAATGCGCTAGAAGAAAGGCCCTCCAGAGCTGCCCTTGTTTTGCCTTTCTGAAGTTTGTTTACTTAGCTTTTTCCTTTTGCTTCTATCCATTCCAACACCTGATCTAGTATTTTTCCAAAAATATATTTTTGTTTATGTAAGACAAAATTCATTTCCTGCTACTAAGATTCCTGCCTCATACCCTGGGGTTCCTTCATTTCAGAACAACCTTTTGCAATAAGAAGTTTCCTAAGTTTTAATGTTCTCCCAACTTCATTATTTTGATTTTAAGGACTTTAAATGTACCAATCATGTGACAAAATCATCAGCTACTACTATGAGGAAAAAGATAACAATAACAAAATAGGAAGCTAAAGTTTAAAGAAGTCTTAACAGGGTTATTAAAATGTAAAATGTTATTAAAATAGTAACCCTGTCTTCAATGAACTGTAATTAGAACATTTCCCTAGCCTCCCCATGATCACCTAATTTCTTCACAAACTCTTTTTATTTCCAGAGAAACTTGCTATTTTACTTGTAGGAATAAAATTAATAAATTTTCTTTTCTTTCCATCATTTCAAAAGTTCTAGTAGAAAGCAATCAGGAAAAAAAAGAAACTTCACAAGTTAATCAGGATAGAACAAGATATGTGAGCAATTGCTTCCAGACTGAAGTGGAACTCATTTTCCTCCAATGTATTCTAAAAGATAGTTTACAGTATCAGTCTCCCTCTGCTCTATCCAAGAACAAATACATTTGGTCATTCTGAAAATTAGACAGGGAATAGCACAAAGTAAACGAAGAGTGTAGGAATTACAGTCAGCCCTCTGTATCTGTAGCTTCTAAATTCACAGATTTAGCCAACATGAACTGAAAATAATAATTTAAAAAAGATAACAATACTATTTAACAATAAAAACATTACAAATGTATAAATACAATAAACACTATTTGCATAGTATTTACATTGTATTGAAGTATTATTAGTAAACTAGAAATGATTTAAGGTATATGGGAGGATGTGCATAAGTTACATGCAAATACTATACCATTTAATATAGGTAGGAGGGTGGAAGGGGGTGGGTGGGAATATGTGTCCTGGAACAAATCTCCTGTGGTTATTGTATTGCCTGAGTGGAACAAAACATTCTAGACAGGTCAAGGATACACCAACAAAACCAGGAACAGAATAAGATTTCTGAGAGAGATCCTATTTGCTTAGTTTAAGTCTGATAAAAATTATATTCTTGGTGGTATCAATCATAATCCCGTGGCCAAAAATAAATATTAAAAAATCATTCAACAATCCACTCATCCAAAGTGCCAAGCATTATTCTAGGTATCTGGGATTCACGGCTGAACAAGAGAAAAACCTATGCTCTTCTATAATGAGAGAAATTTAATAAGCAAGTTATCAAATGAATATGCAAGTTATCAATTGAGCAATTTTAGATTGTTTTAAATATTAAGAATAGGGTGGCGAGGCATGGAGGCTCACACCTGTAATCCCAGCACTTTGGGAGGGCAAGGCGGGTGGATTACCTCAGGTTAGGAGTTCAAGACCAGCCTGGCCAACATGGCGAAACCTTATCCCTACTAAAAATGCAAAAAAAGTAGTGGGGTGTAGTGGCACACGCCTGTAATCCCAGCTACTTGGGAGATTGAGGCAGGAGAATCACTTGAGCCCAGGAAATGGAGGTTGCAATGAGCCAAGATTGTGCCACTACACTCCGATCTGGGTGACAGTGCGAGACCCTGTCTCAAAGAAAAAAAAAAAAAAGAATAGGAATAAGGGTAATATCACCAAAATTAAGTAGAAGCAAGAAGCAATTAGTCTTCACTATCTCCCACAGAAAACCAAACACAAATATCCAGTACTAAGATTAGCACAAGTAATATCCCTTAAGAAAGGAAGAAAGGAAAATAGGAGCTACAAAACAACCAGAGAAAAATTAATTAAATGGCAATTATTAAGTCCTTACCTATCAGTAATAGTATTAAATGTAAATGAACTACATTCTTTAATTAGAAGACACAGAGTGGCTGAATGGATTTAAAAAATTAGTCCCAACTATGTGCTTTCCACAAACAGCTCATTTCATCTATAAAGATACACACAGGCTGAAAATGAAATGAATAAAGACATTCTATGTAAATAAAAACCAACAAAGAGCAGGAGTAGCTATATTCATATCAGATAAAACAGGTTACAAGTCAAAACTATAAAAAGAGACAAAGTAAACTACCATATGAGGATAAAGGAGTAAATTCGGAATGAGAATATAACAATTGTAAATATACGTGCCTCCAACATGGGAACACCGTAATATATTAAGCAAACATTAATAGAGCTAAAGGGTGAGAAAGATTGCAATACAATAACAGGGGAGGACTTCAACACCCCATTCTCAGTAACAGACAGATCATTCAGACAGAAAAATCAACAATAAAAGAAATCCAAGTTAAACTGAACTCGAGACCAAATGGACCTAATAAACGTTTATACAACATTCCATCCAACAGCTGCAGAATATACATTATCCTCATCATCAAATGGAACATTCTCCAAAACAGATCATATTTTAGGCAACAAAACAAATCTGAACAAATTTTAAAAGGTAGCGATCATATCAAGTATCTTTTCTAACCACAATGGAATAAAACTAGAAATCAATAATGAGAGGAACTTTGGAAACTACAAAAACACACGGAAATTAACATGCTTCCTAATATTCAATGGGTGAATGAAGAAATGAAGAAGGAAATTCAAAAGTTCTTTGTGGTGGTTAATACTAAGTGTCAATTTGATTGGATTGAAGGAGGCAAAGTATTGATCCTGGGTATGTCTGTGAAGGTGCTGCTAAAGGAGATTAACATTTGAGTCAGTGTGCTGGGAAAGGCAGACCCACCTTTAATCTGGGTGGCAACAATCTAATCAGCTGCCAGTGTGGCCAGAATGTACAAAGCAGGCAAAATAACCTGAAAAGGCTAGGCTGGCTTAGCCTCCCAGCCTATATCTTTCTACCATGTGGACGCTTCTTGCCCTTAAACGTCAGACTCCAGGTTCTTCAGTTTTGGGACTCGGACTGGTTTCCTGGCTCCTTAGCTTGCAGATGGTATATTGTGGGACTTTGTGATCATGTGAGTTAATACTACTTAATGAACTCTCCTTTATATGTATATCTATCTATCCTATTAGTTCTGTCCCTCTAGAGAATCCTGACTAATACAGATTTTGGTACCAGGAGTGGTTCTAGAGGAACAGATTAAGGATGGAGTTCTTTCAGTGGTTTGGAGGTTTCTGGAGTTGGCTGCTTAATATGATTAGACCTCAAAATGCTAAGGATTCTACTTTTAATAGTATGGAGAACACTGTTAGTCCTTGGCGTGAACTGTTTAGAGAGTTATGCAAAATAAATGCATTTGACACTCCTGATTCACTGCTCGTGAGCAGCATGGAGTTTAGTGACTCTATACATAATACTTTTGACCATATGTGGAGAACCAAGGAACACAATGAAGTTGGTTGGTTACTCTTAAGTTCACTGCACAAAGTAATGAAAGAAAATTATGAACCCAGGGATTGTAACTCCCGGCTTCAGAAGCAGATACTGAGCCTCAAATCTGTTACGATTGCCCTGAGTGAGAGTCTTATCTCCTGTAGAGAAAGAGCTGAAATTGTGGACAAACAGGCACAAGCTCTCATATCAGTTGCTGACCTGCAATGAAAGGTGCATGCACAGCCTCGCCAGGAGCCTACTGTTAAAGTGAGGGCATTGATTGGAAAAGAATGGGACCTTGCAACTTGGAATGGGGACGTGTGGGAGGACCCTGATGAAGCTGGGGACACTGAGCTTGTAAACTCTGATGAACCTTTTTTGCCAGAACAAACAGCTTCCCCATTCCCAGTAGTGGCAACATCCCCTCCCTCACCCCTGCTGCCATCAGACTTTCCACATTTGTCTGAGGAGATAAATCCTGCACTGCCTGGGGCAACAGTGATGACGTCCCCTGAGGCAGCTGCCAGGCAAGATAATGTTGATTCTCCTCAAGAGCCACCCTCAATACCCCCACCTGCTTCTAGATCTATAACTAAAGTCTTGGGGGGCCCCTAGAGGTGAGGTTGAGAGTGTGATCCATGAGGTGGTGTACTACATTCAAAAGGAACTGCTTGAGTTTTCTAATTTATATAAACAGTAATCTGGAGAACAGGCATGGATGGGTATTAAGGGTATGCGATAATGGTGGAAGAAATAGGGTTGGATCAGGCTGAATTTATTGATTTGGGCCTACTAAGTAGGGATTCTGCATTTAATGTTGCAGCTCTGGGAGTTAAAGGTTCTAATAGTATTTGCTTGGTCAGCTGAAATGTGGATTAAAAGATGGCCCACTGTGAGCAAGCTGGAAATGCCTGATCTCCCTTGGTTTAATTTAGAGGAAGGGACCCAAAGGCTTAGGAAGACTGGGATGGTGGAATGGATTAGTCACTTTAGACCTACTTATCCCAGCTTGGGGCCGGGGGTGGGGTGGGTCTAGAAGATATACCCTTGACCAGTGCTTTGCGAAATAGATTTGTGAGGGCAGCACCTGCATCTTTGAAGAGCCCTGTTAACGGCTCTTCTCTGTAAGTCAGATCTAACAGTGGAAGTGGCACCACTTACCATTACCCCTAGTGATCCACTAGCAAAATTTTTGCTTTCTGTTTCCATGACATTATGTACAGCTGGCCTAGAGGTCTTAGTTCCAGAGGGGGAATGCTACCACAAGGGGATACAACAATGATTCCATTCAATTGGAAGTTAAGATTGCGACCTGGACACTTTGGGCTCCTCCTACCTTTAAGTCAACAAGCTAAGAAGGGAGTTACAGTGTTGGCTGGGGTGATTGTCTGGGACTATCAAGATGAAATCGGACTATCACTGCACAACGGAGGTAAGGAAGAGTATGCATGGAATACAGGAGATCCATTAGGGCATCTCTTTTTATTACCATGCCTCGTGATTAAGGTCAATGGGAAACTACCACAGCCCAATCCAGCAGGACTACATATAGACCAGACCCTTCAGGAATGAAGGTTTGGGTCACTCTACCAGGAAAAAAACAAAACAAAAAAACCAACCAACCAACAAACAAACAGGACCTACTGAGGTGCTTGCTGAAGGCAAAGGGAATGTAGAATAGGTAGTAGAAGAAGGTAGTCATCAATACCAGCTATGACCATGTGACCAGTTACAGAAACAAAGACTGTAATTGCCGTGAGCATTTCCTCCTTTTGTTAAAAACATGTTTGTGTACATATAAACTTGTACTATGAAAATATATTCATTTTATTTTCTTTTTCCTTTATCATGTGACATAAGATTTATTAACTTCATTTCAGCATTTAAATTCTGTTGACTTTACGTAATAGCATTTGGGTTGGGGACTGGTATATTTCTGGTTGTAAGAAGAATAGCTGTATTATGTTAGGCGTAATTATGACCTTATTATTGTCCTTATTTGAACATTATGTATGATCTCAGGAGACGTGTATTGACAAGGGGTGGACTTGTGATGGTTAATACTGAGTGTCAACTTGATTGGATTGAATGATGCAAAGTACTGATACTGGGTGTGTCTGTGAGGGTGCTGCCAAAGGAGATTAACATTTGAGTCAGAGGGCTGGGAAAGGCAGACCCACCCTTAATCTGGATGGGTACCATCTAATCAGTTGCCAGTGTGGCCAGAATATATAAAGCAGGCAGAAAAATGTGAAAAGACTGAACTGGCTTAGCCTCCCAGCCTACATCTTTTTCCCATGCTGGATGCTTCCTGTCCTTGAACATCGGACTCCAAGTTCTTCAGTTTTGGGACTCAGACTGGCTTCACTGTTCCTCAGCCTGCAGACAGACTATTGTGGAGCCTTGTGATTGTGTGAGCTAATACTTCTTAAGAAACTCCCCTTTACAAATATCTATCCTATTAGTTCTGTCCCTCTAGAAAACCCTGACTAATACATTCTTAAATGAAAAGGGAAATACAGCATACTAAAATCTATGGATACTGCAAAACCAGCACTAAGCAAGTTTATAGCAATAAACACATATATCAAAAAAGTAATGGCCGAGCGTGGTGGCTCACACCTGTAATCCCAGCACTTTAGGTGGCCAAGGTGGGCAGATCACCTGAGGTCGGGAGTTCGAGACTAGCCTGACCAACATGGAGAAACCCCTCTCAAGTAAAAATACAAAATTAGCAGGGAGTGGTGGTGCATGCCTGTAAGCCCCACTGCTTGGGAGGCTGAGGCAAGAGAATTGCTTGAACCTGGGAGACAGAGGTTGTGGTGAGCCGAGATTGCGCCATGGCACTCCAGCCTGGGAGACAAGAGCGAAACTCCATCTCAAAAAAAAAAAAAAAAAAAGTAGCAAGACTTCAAATAACCCAGTGATGCACCTCGAGCAACCAGAAAAGGAAGAACAAATCTAACCCTAAATTAGTAGAAGGAAATAAATAAAGATCATAACAAAAGTAAATGAAAGTGAGACTAAAAACATACAAAAGATCAAAGAATCAAAAAGTTGGCTTTTGAAAATATAAAATTGAGAAGACATTAGCTAAACTAGGAAAAAAATGAAAGAAGATCCAAATAAATGAAATTAGAACTTAAGAACGAGAAATAACAACTGATACCACAGAAATACAAGGGATTATTAGAGATTATTATGAAAAACTATATGCCAACAAATTGGAAAACATAGAAGTGGATAAATTCCTGGACACATTCAACCTACTGAGATTGCAACATGGAAAAATAAAATACCTGAACAGGCCAATAATGAGTAAGGAGATTAAAGCAATAATACAAAGTCTCTCATTAAAGAAAATATTAGGACCTGATGGCTTCACTATGGAATTCTACCAAACGTTTAAACAACAAATACTAATTCAACTCAAACAATCCCAAAAAGTAAAGAGAAGGAAACACTTCCAAACTCATTTTACAAAGCTGGCATTAATCTGACACCTAAACTAGTCAGGAACACAATAATAAAGAAAACTACAGGCCAATATCCCTGATGAACACAGAAGCAAAAATCTTCAACAAAACGGTAGCAAACTGAATCTAACAACCTATTAAAAAGTTCATTCACCATGATCAAGTAGGATTCATCCAAGGGATGCAAGGATGGTTCAACATACACAAATCAATACACGAGCCCATAACATTAATAATATCAAGGACAAAACCACATGATCATTTAAATACATGTTGAAAAAACTTCTGATAAAATTCAACATCTCTTTATGACAAAAACTCAACAAATTGGATTAGAAGAACCATACCTCAAAACAATAAAGGCCAAATAAATGACAAAACCATGGCTAATATGCTAATATTATACTGGTGGAGCTAATATACTGAATGGAGAAAAACTAAAAGCCTTTCCTCTAAACCTGGAATAAGACAAGGATGTTCATTTTCACCACTTTTACTCAAAAACAATACTAGAAGTTCCAGCCAGAGCAATTAGGCAAGAAAAATGAAGGTCATCAGTATTGGAAAGAAAGAACTCAAATTATCCTTGTTTGCAGAAGACATGTTCTTATATTTAGAAAACCTTAAGACTCTACCAAAATACTGTTAGAACTGATAAAGAGATGCAGTTAAGTTTCAGCATATAAAAGTCCACATGTAAAAATCAGTAGCATTTATATACACCAAGAACAAACAATCTGAAAATGAAATCAAGAAAGTAATCCCATATATAATAGCTACAAAAATATAAAATACTTAAGAATAAATCCAACCAAAGATCTCTACAATTAAAACTATAAAATACTGATAAAAGACATTGAGGAAGACTTAAAAACATGAAAAGCTATTCTATCTATGCTCATGGATTGAAATAATTGTCACTGTTAAAATATCTATACTACCCGAAGACATTAGCAGAGCCAATGCAATCCCTATCAATTTACCAGTAACATTCACAGAAATATAAAAAGAATCCTAAAATGTATATGAAACTATAAAAGACCCCAAATAGCCAAAAAATCCTGAGCAAAAACTACAAAGCTGGAGGTACCACACTATCTGACTTCAAACTATACTACAAAGCCATGATAACCAACACAGAATCGTTCTGGCATAAACACACACACATAGACCAACAGAACAGAACAGAGAAGCCAGAAATAAATCAATGTATTTACAGCCAACTCATTTTCCCAAAAGACATACAAGAACATACTTTGGGAAAAGGATAGTCTTATCATGCTGGAACACTGGATAATCACATGTAGAAGGCTGAAACTAGACCCTTATTTCCCACCATATACACAAGTCAAATCAAAATGGATTAAAGACTTAAATCTAAGACCCAAAACTATCAAAGTACTAGGAGAAAACATAGGGAAAATGTTTCAGGACACTGATCTGGGCAGTAAGACCTCAGAAGCACAAGTAACAAAAGCAAAAATAGACAAATGGGACTATATCAAGCTACAAAGCTTCTACATAGCAAAGGAAATAATCAACAAAGTGAAGAGATAATCTACAGAATTACAGAAAATATTTACATAATGTCCACTCAACAAAGGATTAATAATCAGAATATATAGAAGAAACTCAATTCAGTAGCAAGAAAAAAAAATCTGACTAAAAAAAAGGGTAAAAGATCTGAATAGACATTTCTCAAAAGAACACAGACAAACGGCCAACAGGCATATGAAAAAATGCTCATCATCATTAATCATCAGAAAAACATATATCAAACTACAATGAGATATTATTTCACCCCAGTTAAAATGGCCTTTACCAAAAAAGGCAAACAAATAATCAATGCTAGTGAAGATGTGGAAAAGGGGGAACTCTCATAGATTGCTGGTGGGAATGCAAATTAGTGCGGTCACTATGGAAAACAGTATGGCGTTTCCTCATGAAACTAAAAATAGAACTCCTATATGATCCAGCAATCCCACTGCTGGGAATATATCCAAAAAAAGGGAAATCAATGCATCAAAGAGATACGTGCACTCCCAGGTTTATAGCACCACTATTCACAATAGCCAAGATATGGAATAAATTTTTGTCCATCAATGGATGTATGGATAATGAAAATTTGGTACATATACACAGTGGAATATTATTCAGCCATCAAAAAGACTGAAATCCTGTCATTTGCAGCAATATGGACAGAACTGAAGGTCATTAAGTTAAGTGAAATAAGCCAGGTCCAGAAAGACAAGTATCACATGTTCTCACTTGTTTGTGGGATCTAAAAAAGTAGATCTCATAGAGACACAGAGTAGGTGGTTACCAGAGGCTGGGAAGGGTAGTGGGGAGAGAAGGGTGGAGAGAGGTTCATGAACAGGTATAAAAATACAGTTAGATAAAGGAATAAGACTTAGTGTTTGATAATTCAGTAGGGTGACTATAGTTAACAATAATTTACTGTATATTTCAAAATAACCAGAAAAGAAGAATTAGAATGTTCTGAACATATAAAAAAGGTAAATGTTTGAGGTGATGGATATCCCAATGACTCTGATTTGATTATTATGCATTGTATGCATGTATCAAACTATCACATGTAACCCCTAAATTTGTACAACTATTATGTATCAATAAAAAATGATATAAAAACTGGATGATGTGCCAGTGCGAGCATGCATACTGGGGAATGGAATAAAGATTGAAATTTTTGTAAAAGGTATACAGATTCTATCTCTAAGAAAATGACAGCTAAGACTAGACTCTTGAAAAAAGCTATCAGGTTAAAATGTCCTCCCTCTCTCCCTATTCAGTTTAGAAATGCCAGCAACCTCAGTACATTAACAATAAACAAACATAAAGATAGCTTAATAGGAAAAACTAGTTTGTGTCCAGGAAAGAACTACTTATCTAGAAACTGATTTTATCCACAAAAATGAGATAATTTTACTATAAAACGAGATGGGCACTATTTTTTGTAAGGCATTTCCTATTACAGCATTGTATATTTCTATACTTATTTTATTTAATTCCTTAAAAATAATGTTCTAGTAGTGGATGTAAGCTTACAAGAGACTCCTCTCGAGCTTGGTGTGGGAAGGGAGCAAGTGTTGTATCTGTATCTATAACTGAGTGACAGAGGTTTGAAACCCTTCAAGAAGTCCCATTTCAAGTGGCTCCTTGGCTGTTACCATTACCATTAAAAAAAAAAAAAGGAAAGCCAGTCACTTCTCTCTGGACCTGGATGTCAGTTTTTCTGATAAGGCAGGAGAGTTGCATAAACATAAAGGCTTAAGAATTGGTGCCAGAAATTAGGAAAGCACTATTAGATAGGCTTTCTTTATATGCACCAGACTTTAACTCATACATCACATGTTAAATGTACTAGCTTTATATATTTTTCAGTTATTACAATATGTCCATACACTTGTAGGTTAAAATCATCTTGCTTACTATTACTAATATGCATACCATACTTTTGAGAACTGTCTAACTGTCCATAGAACCTATAAAAATGTTTCACCTTTCTCTTCATTTTGCTCCTCCTGTAAGGAAGAAACTAAAAGGAAGGCAATGACATCAAAAAGAAAACTCAGTAAATTTGTGAAGATCTTTTGAAAGAAAAGACATATGAAAATAATATTCCAGTTTAGTAATTAAGATTTACTGTATAAAATACACTGCAAGTTATGGCTGAGGACACTTAAAGGTACTGAAAGGTTAACAGAATTATCTTAACGTGATTATATGTGGTGTTAATGTCATATAACATAATTCTGCACATTAATATTCTTTAGCGGCAGAAAATATATAAAGAATCTAACAAAGATACTTACATTTGAAGGTTTAAGTTTGTTAATGATAGTCGTTTTGCCACTATTATCTAGCCCAAGGCACAAAACATGAACCTCTTTCTTCTTCAGGCCAAGCAAGACTGAAAGTCTGTCTAGCAATCCCATAATGTGACTCAAATATTTACAAACCAGCTGCAATTAAGAAAAAATAAAATATTACCCAAAGGCACCTAAAGTTATGGAAAATATTGGTACATGTATTTTAAAAAGGTAATAATTTAAATACACATAATAATGGTGTGAAAACTATGTCAATGTAGCTTTGCACTTAGTAAACAGAGTATAAGCTGATTACCAGAAAGGAGCCTTAACTGATATGCAGATTTGCAGCTTATAACAGGTGGCAACACAGAACAATGCCTTGGAAATAACATTTCTCTCTGTAATTTATAATATTTAAGAATAAAACATGGTCAGCCTCAGTATCATTTGGAGTCTGCGAATTGTGATACTTGAAAATATGGAAGAATTAGGCTGTAGCCTTTCCAGAAAATCTGAAACAGTGAATGAGCAATGGGGCTCATGTATTCTGATGCTGAAACTCAGAAAGTAGAAGGCAGATCTGAAAAGCAGAGAGCTTTTGAGATTTTGGTTATATCATTTAAGCCACTGTTAAATCTTTATCTGAAGCCAGCCCCATTGTTATATTTTGTAATAATATGAAGTTATAATAAATTCACTGTTTTTTGTTTTTTTGTTTTTTTTGCTTGCTTGGTTATTTCCAGTTTGCGTAGGGTTTTCTGTCAGTAGAAGCAAAGAATCTTGAAACACTTATCTTTATTTCCCCTTATCCTATACATACATCTTTGTAAGTCACCACGAATCCCTTTGTGAAGGTTATGCATAAATACACACACATTCAATTTATTGAACTTTACTAAATATCTGTTTTTTTAACTGTTACTTATCAGAAACATCCTACTAAGTGCTATTTTAAAAGAACTTTATCATATTAGTATAGAATAAGAATTTTCATTTCATCATATATTTAATTGTAGATTTTAGTTTTTTAAAAATCTTAAAAATTTCTTTGTTAAGGTGTCCCTAAAGTTTTCATTTTGCTTGTTCAATTGTATTGATTCTTCAAAAAAAAAAATCTTTCCAATGCTAACTGAAAAAAAAAAAAAAAAAAAAAAAAAACAACCACAATCCC
>NW_016809656.1:376235-468947 GCF_001698545.2 Rhinopithecus bieti
AAAAAAAAAAAACTATCAGCAATCCAAAAATAGAAGTATTTCGAAGTCAAATAAAACTGCTATGTACACAAAACTTGCTATGTGGTAACTTTATGGCTGTTTATATTCATCTAAGGTACTGTTAAATTTACACTTCAGGTCTCCAAACTAAACTTTTCAAAGGAGCTCACTTTGGGTCCATTGCTCCCCAAACCACTACTTTGTAGTAGGAGGACAGGGAGATCCCTTTTTCCAGCCCCCCACTGTTGCAGGAACTGCTACAATACATCTCTGCACCAAATATTTTTCATTACTCAACAACAGTCACTTTCACAGTTCTCTAATGTTTTTATTCTCATTAAATTGACTTATTCTCATCTCCATCTAAGGTTGCATAAGCAACCTATCATATTACAGTTTCTTCAATACTTTTTATTCCATACAATTTCAGGCAAGGCCATACCTTGAAGGATGTGAGGCTGCAGTAACTTTATCAATAAGAGGCTTCCAAGACAACTGTATCTAAAAGGAGGCTGCATAGTCAACATTTCGCTTACGCCTTTTGGGACATGATTATGGGTAGAAATTTCAAAACTGAATTTCAGTGATGTCCAGAGAAGAGATGGTACAATGCCATGCCAAAAGGTGAGGCCTGTAACAGAACCACGTTTGTCTTTCCCCAAGGATAAGTTTGACCTTAGGTACTTCCATTTGTGCCACTTCAATCTACTTTTCTCCTTGTATTACAGATTCAAATCTTATTCAGCCCATTTCTTTAAATTACAGCTTAAGGACAAGCATTTGCAGACTCTATTTTAAATTAACCTTCTGATGTCATGAAGCAATTAACACATACCACTTAATTTCAAAATTTGCTATTACTCACTTCATTTACTGCGTAAACATACTGGTATAAATACTTATATCCTGTTCTCCATTTCATATAATTTAGAACTTATTTTTTTAAATATGACCACTTCTCACATTTTCCCCCCTCTAAGCATCTACTATAAAGCACTGTTTAAAGCCTGATGCTTGAATATTCGTTTTTCACAGTACCTTGTATTGTGACTTTCCATCACTTTTCCATGGATTATCACTTGATACTTGTTACTGAAATATTTTGGGGCACACAAATTAGAAGAGGAGGCAGTTTTTCTAAAAGAGGTAATCACATTTATTGAAATTGCTTTATAAACAACTATCATAGAGCCTTTAAACTTCTATGTTTCAAGTAGTTATAATTTTCCTTCCATAAGTTGACTTCCTGCATGCATAAATTAATAAAAGATAATTCAAGCTACTCAACATTTATTTATTGTGTCTTCAGTGTGCAGTGAGAGACGAAGTTGTTTTCTGCAGCTTCCTACTCTGATAGCCATGATTCTCAACCCTGGCTGCACTCTGAAATCAATTGCTGAATCCAAATTTTTGAAATGAGATCAGGGCATCTGTAATTTTTAAAAGCTACCCAGTGTTTCTGGTGTGAAGTTACTATCGAGAACTACTGGCTTTCAGAATAAAGCTCAAACTTCCAAGCATGGCTTTTAAGGTTGTTCACAATCTGGCTCCAATCTTCCCTTCTTGTTTCTTATCTTACTGTAAACCCCTCTTTGCATACCAGCCAAATTCTCTTGGTTATTGTCTGACAGACTGTTTCCTAAAGGATTACACATTGCCAGAGAAGTCCAGAGGAATTAGGATGTTATCCACAGTTAACAGCTTAGAGGGTAAGCTGCAGAAACACAGTGGTAGCCCAGAGAAAACACCATGAATGATACTTAGTAAACTCTGTAAAGTGTTGATTGAAATGTTGCCTATTTTTATGACCCAAAATAAACATTCTTATTCGGCTTTCAGTTTTTGATGATGGAATTTAAATTACACTTACACACACACACACACACACACATACACCCCAAATACAGGGGTCTAAGTTGGGCATTGTTCAAACCCATTAACCAAACAAACATTCGTCCGAACCAGTTTAGTAAGTTTTCTATGGCCTCCCTTACTCACCTTCTTTTCTACTTCTCATACATTAGCAACAACTACGCGCGTGGTGTGAAAAACATGGGAAAGACCAAAGAGGAATTCTAAAACTGACGGAGGCAGAGGGTGGCGCTGGCTCTAAACCAGGGTTGAGGAGATTACCTGGTTTTTGAGGTTAGTCCGGAAGGCGCAGGAGCTGGTAACAGGAATGGACCCACTCGTATCGGTCTCTGGGATGGAAATCTGGTGCGAGGGTCCCTCAGCCTTCTTCTCTATGCCTACATGGGAAGGATGCCTGGTAATGAGCAAAGCCGCCTGCCTCTACAAGTTGGGAAAACCGGTAGCCTCTGCAGCAGCCTGTGCATCAGTCGCTGAGCAGGCGCCTTGGCAGGCACCGTTCCCTTGGCAACAGGAGCTTCTTCCGGCTGAAGCCACGCCTCCCCGGGGGTCTTGGCTATTCAGCCGTTGTGCTGTAGCTTCTGGGATTGAAGAGCTCCGGGAAACGGCCAGAGGCGCGCCGAGGAACTATACATTGAAGAAAAATGTGTGCACAGGTGGCAGGGTGAGCTGCCTATTTCCTGCGAGGAGCCGTGCAGTTCCCGGCGTAGCATGATGGGAGTTGTAGGCGCGCGCACAGCTTTCTGGGAAGCCTTTGGCGTGTGCTGCGTGTGCGTCCCTCGACCCTGGTCTTCCTGGGCATCCAAGGGACTGGCGCTCGGTGTGGCGCGGAGAGCGTCGTTACCAGGCACCAGCGTAGCGTGGTGGCAACGACTGCGAGATGCTACTGTCTCCCCTGGGGCAAGATGTGCGCCGGAGTTCCGTCTCTGCCCATCGCACTGACTCTCCTCTGGGCTCTGATAGGCCTCCCACCCTGAGTCCCTGTAGAGGTAAAACTGTTAATACAGGAAGGTAGAGGGGAGAATTGATGTAAAAAGTCAAAGGGCGTTATTCGGCCAAGAAAGTATGCCTGTACCCCTGCTTCTTAGTTGTCTGGTCTCCCGAAGAGATTTCCACCAGGCATAATCTCCTGTGAGTAGATTACGGTCTCCAGAATCAAATCGGCAGGTGCTTAGGAAAGGTATTAATAGTCAATACTTAAAGTTGGCCACCTTCTTAAATTGCACTTGAATTTTATAGTCATAGTCACAAATGGTCTTCAAATAGAAAATGTTTAGGCATACCCTTCCCCACATCTTTTATTACTGCGTTTTCCAACGGACACATTACAGGTGCAATCATTTTAAAGATCTAGCCTTTCAATCTGCCCAACCCTACTAACCTCACCCTCAGTGAATGGCCTCATTCTTCAAACAGGGGTTTCTATGTCTTCATTTGTTTGTTTGTTTGCCATGGGTGTAGGATTTCTGACCCCCCACCCCTGCCTCCACCCCCACCCACACCGCCCGCGACCCTTTTCAACTAGTTAGTATTATGTTTATTGCACTACCTGTTCTTCCTGTCAATTCATTTGGCCTATTAAATGGACTACGAGGGTGCAAAAAGAGACTAGAAGGAATTATTTCAAAGTAATATGGTAGGGGGGACGGTTGTAAGCGTGTGATTATGGGGTGATTTATCTTTTGTCACTTCTCCAAATTTCCAAATGTAATTGTCATTTTTTACAGCGAAAAAACAAAAGCGGCTCTGGATTAGTGATTCTTGTTGAAAGACAAAACCAAAACAAACAAAGACCCTATGGATGCATATCAACATACAAATGTCCTTGTAAAAATGGAATATGGAAATACATTCTTTCTGTATGGTCTTAACCCAATTTACCCTTCTCCGTGCTTCTATCCTCACCTTCAAAAATATAGTATTTATCTTATCAGGTAAATCTGAGTAGTAAAGAGATAACAGATATACAAATGTTTGGCACATATTTATTGTTCAATAAATAATGTCCTGTCTTCTTTTGTCTTGAGATTTTTATTGTGTAAACAAAATTGACCCAAACACTAACTGTAGTGGTTCTTTAACTTCTGAACTTCTGATCCTGAATGCATTGACAGGGAGGTGTTGAACACTTTTCTGTGTGCCTGGGTGTTGTGACTCACTTTTAAGAGATGGAAGCTAATGTGCTTGCAAACAATATAACATTTTTTTTTTCTTAGCGATAGGTAGAAATATTATATTTCAGAAAACTTTCGTGGACAGACACAAATTTTCCTGCCTGGAGTTGATATTTTCTGCCTCTAGGTTGAGTTAATCTCTTTTGGCTTAGTATGAAACATTAGGTGAAAACTGGAAATATAATGGACACATTGAGCATCCAGCTTTTCAGGAAACCAAGGCAGACAGATAATTCTTTTACAAGAATGTAGCTAGTCAAATAGTTATCTTAGATAAGTATAGTTGATAGATGGCTTATTATTAGAGATAAATGTTATGAAATAAAACAGTTAAATAATCTAGAAAAAATGTCAGTCTTGAAAATATTAACCTTAAAAAAACATAAAGGCAGCCAGGCCCGGTGTCTCACGCCTGTAATCCCAGCACTTTGGGAGGCTGAGGCAGGTGGATCACGAGGTCAGGAGTTCAAGACCAGCCTGGCCAACATAGTGAAACCCCATCTCTACTAAATATATAAAAATTAGCCTGGCGTGGTGGCACGTGTCAGTAATCCCAGCTACTCCAGAGGCTGAGGCAGGAGAATCACTTGAACCTGGGAGGCAGAGGTTGTGGTGAGCTGAGATTGTGCCATTGCACTCTAGCCTGGGCAACAGGGTAACACCCTGAACTCAAAAACAAAACGAAACAAAAAGCATAAAGGCTGGGCACAGTGGTTCACACTGTAATCCCACCACTTTGGGAGGCTAAGGCAGGAGGATCCCTGGAGGCCAGAGGTTGGAGACCCCATCTCTATTAAAAATAAATACATATAAATATTTCATATGGTTGAATCTGCTGTTTTGGTGCTTTGTCAACTGAAACTCCTCTCAAGAGTACATTCAGAGGCCCAGATACAATTGTTCTGCTTGATTTAAGAAGTTAGTTTGACTCTTTTCATTTTATTATGACAATAACAAGCTTTAAAAATGCTACGTGATTTCCTTAAAGCCACTTAAGATAACTATAACAGAAGATAATTTTAGGTACCTTCTCACCAGTTTTAATTTCAAACTGACTTAGAACTGTAGTAAGAAAATTATAAAAAATAAAAGAGTCAGATACAATGAACACAGCACTGTTCTGATTAATTCAGGATAATTTTAGCGTTATTTTCTCACCAGCAACTTTTAAAAGAATATAGATAATCCCTGATTTATAACTTACTGCAAGTTTTTGGTGTAAACTTTGGTTTAAAGCTGTGTTTCAACAGTTGATATTATGTATACCCTTTTTTCATTTGCAATTTCTATGCAGTACTGCCTCTGCAATGAACACTTAATTTGCTTGAATCTCACAAAATATTTTCCAATATAAAATTGCTACAAAAACATGTACTAGTTTTTTTATAGTGATTTCTGTGAATTTATGTCTAAACCTAAAGACATTATTTCAAAAATTTACAACTATGATTTCGCATCCAGAATTACTACATTATCTAAAGAGCATCTAGATTTATTAGACCAAAAAATAAATACATTAAATCTTCATACATAAAACAATACAAAAAAGTCACAAATTCAACCACCAAAACTGTAACTTTTATTTGCCAATAGATATTTTAATAAACAGGCTTACTCCATCTGTAAGACCCTGATAATCCCTCTTAGGAAATCATAGAAAAATAAAATACAATAATTAGTAGTTTGTACCTTGTACAAAAATCTTATTATGTTGCTCAGCAGGTAGTTTGCTAAACACCATATTCTTTCAGCAAATAGATGACATATGTTATGCAATTCACCACAAACAACCCCTCATATTGAGAGCTGAGCATTCTATAACACTATTAACTTGTAAGCATGCCAGCACATGAAAATTTACATGGAAAGTTATAATATTATAGTAGATCTTTTAAAGATAAAATAGTACCACCTTCAAAGAAGTCTGCACTACTTCACTGCTATAGTAAAGTAGATAATAGGTAGGATTGCAGTTCAATTATTAACACCTTTTTACGTTGTTTATCACTCTACCATATTGTGATTACAAGCAGAAAAGAGAACGTAGGCTGTGTCAGGAACCTGAGTGGAAGGCATATATTGAAGCTTTAAATGGTGATAGAATACTAAAGAGAAAAAACATAAAACAGTGCTATACTTCCTTATTCTCATAGATAAATCTTTTTCCCCTTTTGTAAGAGCAGATGGGTACAGAGTTAAATCCTTAATTAATAACAAATAGCTTCTTGACAAGTTACAAAGATGCTTTAAAAATCATATTCATACTTATAGGGAGGGAAACAATTTTTAGCTGTCATATTTTAGTCAAATATAGCTCTATCAGGGATTAAACATCTCAACCTAGACATGTTATCTAGGTATTTTATATAAATATGCTCTTCAGTTTTCATACACTTTAGGATTTGTGCTACAAAGATTTTCTAACATTTGGAGTGCACAGCAATTGTTGACATTGTCTACCATTTAAAATTTGATGTGGCCATTTAAATATTTAAAATGTTTAATTGAATACATATTTATATGTACATCTATATCTTTATATTTTTGGCTATGCTAGAACAGCAAAAAATGGAGAGCAATCTCATTCCATTATTCACAATCTAATTTGGCATCAAATCCAAATAATAATGCATCTTTAAATTCCAATATATCGAATTACAGACAACCTAGAGAGATGCATATACACACATAGACACATATATGTATGTATATGTGTATATGTATATGTATGTATATATGTATATATATGTATAGTATATATACATGTAGTATACATACATACACATATATACACACACATATATGTATGTCTCTCCAGAAATAAAGCACCAAGCACAATTAAAATATCACATTCTTCCTATAGGATAGAGAAGGGCACAATGAACAACCAACTATATTGCCCATGTGTTTTCCGTAAAGGACAGACGGCATTGATGTTTTCCATATGAAAACAAATAATTTTTACTAAAAGATTAGTTCCTGTTTGTCTTTTACAATTTATATGGGACCTCAATACCCTCCCAAATAGTGTTTGAAAAAAGTGACAGTTTGATCGTGCAATATACATCTTTCAGGATTAAGCTAATTTTAATTTTGATAGGCTTTGAATTATAACAGATTAGCTACAAAATGTTTCTGCCTTTTAATCTGTAATAGATGAAAATAAGGACAACAGTATTTATGGCATTGAGAAGTTCTCAATCTCTACATTATGGAAAGAAGGACTCTTGTCAGAGTCCTTGGAAACCACGGAATTCAAAGTTTCGGGTCTTCCAATAAGATGTCTCAAAAATATTTAGTAAATATGCCTTTAAAATATTTCATCAAATATATATTCACTGTCCTATTATCCAACTACTTACATATGTCTCCTCCAACCTATACGCCCTTCCCGTCCTCCATATTGGCTTTTATCTCATTATTGGTAAAATTAAAAAAAACTTACATAGTAACATCCTTCCCTTTCTACCACAAATACACCAACCTATCTGCACATTACACATTCTACCTTCCCTTTCAGTGGAGTTCTATATTCCCACACCTATCAAAAATGAACCTCCCTACTTACGCTCTAAATAGAAACCCCTCTCTCTCAAGGCCTTTGTTACAATTATCATTTATCTTGCATAATCAGTTTTCCCCTGTCTGCCAAGTCATTTTCATTAGTAGATAAATACGCTGTAGCATCCTTAAAAAACAAAGCAATTCCTTGACTTCCTTTCTCCAGCTATGATACTATTTCTCTTGCTCCCTTTAAATCAAAGCTTTTTGAGAGAGTTGTTTCTAGATACTGACTTCATCTTCTTCCCTTACATCTCTTCTTAATCCATGTCAGTTAGGATTTGACTCCACTATTTCATAGTTGATAGTTGACTCCACTATTTTCATAGTTGATGACCTTGACAAGGTCGTCAACAACTTCCATGTTGCAAAATCCCATGGACATTTATTTGTTCTAATCTTGACTTCTTAAAAGCATTTAATCTGGATGAGCAACTGCAATTCCTTTTTTCTAGCTTACTTTATACTCCATTTCTTCTGTTTAATTCTAAATATCTGCCTAACTATTAAACATTGGAATACCATAGAGTGCAATCCTAGGCCTACCTCTACAGGCTTTTCCTAGGTGCAAACTTTAAATAGCACGTATATACTGATGCCTTCCAAATCTTGAAGTAGTGAATCCGCTACGTTTTTGCTTGAATTACTCCAGTAGCCTCATGCATATTGTTTAACCCTATCTCCTTCTCCTCTCTTTGCCTCATTTCAGAGTACCAAGAACACTGTTCTCTACTCTCCAACACTCCAAATTTTCGTTCATTAACTATTCCCCTCTGCTTGTAATTTCATTCATTAAATTTTCCCTCTGCTTGTAATGCTTTCCCCCCAAATCTTCTCATGGATGCTTCCTTCTTCCTTTTGAGATATCAGTTTAAATGCCATGTCCTTAGGGAAGATTTCCTCTACCGCTTAAAGGAGCCACAGACATGCTATGTTACATTTTTAATTATCAACACATCACTGTTTCTTCATTGTGTATCTTTATCACTAGAAGGCCAATTCCATGAGACAGGGACTTTGCTTGTCTTGGTCACCATATATCCTCAATGCTTAGAACAGGACAAGGGTACATGGTAATAGTGTTCAATAAACAGTTGAATGGAGTGAATGGATTTACAGATAAACATATTTTAAAGATATGTCAGTGTGTGTATATATATACACAGATACATATATATACATATATGTGTGTGTGTGTGTGTATATGTATATACACACAAAATTTAGGAATTATACAATTTTGGACCAGTAAAGGAGACATGATCTTTAATTTGTTGTTGCTATGGTTATATTTGTTATATAGTTTAAAGAGGTTAACACTAAGCTTTGACTGATGTTTTTTATTGTTATATTATAGATACCTTATTATTGCATTTAATGGTAGAGTGATCTAGGTTGTGGGGGGGGGGAAACGATTATTTTGTTTTCACAAAGGTTTTTGGAAATTCTGAAGAAAATAAGCAGATTACATATAAATGGAGTAGCTTTTCACTCTTGTTTGAAGCATCCTATTTGGTAAGATTTTAAAAAGTGAATAAGCAGTAAGGAGTGAGAAGTAACTATAAAAAATATATGTTCTTTTTTTGAATTTATAACATCCAGTGGAGAATTTTCATTTTGTATTTCCATTCATGGGAAGCGTTTGCTTTCTCTAGCAAACTTTAGGGGATATCAGACTAATATTAAATAAAAGAAGAATAACTTCAAAAAGAATAACTTCTAGCCACTGTGCTATGACGCTGGGTTTCAACTTCTTTGAGAGTTGGAAACTTTCAAGCATAATGAGACTGAATGGAAATACAAAAAACACAATGGCTCTTTTTTAAAATACTTAAAACAACTGGAAAGAGAAGGCAGTCTTCTTGAAAGAATATAAGCATTTAGAGATCAAAATATATTATATCACATTAAATTAATATGTAAGTACTACATTTTAAGCATTGAGTATGTGTAAAATTAATATAATTGCTTAAAAAGATAAATTGATGCTAAAAGATGGTATCAAGTAAATTCCTTTTTTATGCATCTTGATATATACTATTTTTACATTTAATAATGGCAGGAAAAATTATCTTTATTATCCTTGGGATAATTTATTAATATGTTTAAAGTGCTATGGCAGTCCAATATTCAATGTATTATTATTTGAACTTTTTGGCAAATTCTTTGATTATATATGTCTTGGAAAACAAAGGATTAATAATATGGAAATGTTAAGAATTTCGATGACTTGTTCTATTACTAAATATTTTTAAAATAAACTTTTCCTATTTTGATATTTTGATGAGATTTCTTTCTAATTTTATATATCAATACATATTTTAACAACTATTAGTATACTCATTTATATTAGAGATTCCCATCCTTGAAATGCACTTTAGTTTCAAAATTACCAGTAAGAGTACTATGACATACTTTTTATTCACTCTTTTCTAACAGTTTTTAAAATGAGGTAACAATTTTAAAACAAACTCCTCTTTGAACTGTATTACCTTTAGTGTTTTCCTTAATTTTAGTGGAACTTAGTCTGTTGCCATGTTCTGCCTTCTTTCTTTGCCTCTGATTTTTCAAAAAACGAGGTTACTATAGCAGGTATTCCATAATTGACATTTTAAGAAACAAAGACTGTTAAAAATTATTCCTTCAAAATTCAAAATTAAACTGTCAAAGTTTTCACTGTACACAAAATTAAAAATAAGTATAATTTATGTAAAATATACCAAAGATATTTATATTCTGTATATATTCAATGTTTTTCAATGTCACAATCCAAGGTGGAATGTGATTAACCAAATGAATAATAATGTATCCAAAATCAAGCACACACAGTAGTCTTTACATCAGCTGCTACTCATGTTCATATTTGTTAACATTGCTCAGGTATTGTGTCCTGCTCCCTCCCCAAAATGCTCCCATTTCACATTTTGATTTTTTTTACTCTAAGAAGCCTAAAAACCATAAAATTTTATCAAAGCTACATTTTTTTGGTAAGAACAAAATGAGATTTTGCATAGTATGAATATATTAATACATTTTCTTTGAAGACATATCTAGCATGGGAAGAAAGAGTACATTAAAATAAATTCCAAACCTCAATGACAAACATTTATACACATTAAATCTTACTTTCCATGCAGAGCAGCAATTTAAAAAAGCCCCAATCATTGTTTATTAACTGTATGTGATATTCGGCATTGTCTTAAAGATACTTTGAGGATATTGCAGTAATAACTCCTGATAATATACCAAGGGATATTTAAATAAGTTCAATGTAACAATGCGCACATCAATCACATTGACAGAATAAAATAGCTTGTTCAGTTACAAGTTTGTTAGCAAATTATTGGCCATTGATTTTTGTTATAGAGCTTCTAAAGACTACAATTTTGAGCAGACTTATTTTGAAGACAAAAACAATATGGTAATAAATAAAGCATGCACAGTTAAGAAAAACTTCCTCATGACTTTAATAATTATATTACTAGGTAGATGAGAATTCTAAAGATAGCAAAAGTTACTACTTTGAAAAATGAACTAATATGAATAATTATATTATGGCTTCTCTAATTAAGTGAATGAAGATGTGTTTAAATGTAAATTTAACAAAAGCGATTTCTATCTAAATGCACACAGTTCATCCTACAAATTACTAAAGGTAGAAAAGAGATTTTTAATTATAAAAGCAGTGGAAGAGGACATTTTACATACAGTAAAAATCTTAAAAGTGTAGTGTTTGCCCATCTTTACAAATTAGCATTCTTCTCCCTATCCTGATTTTGAAAAATTAAATGATATTGAGTCTTTATAGAACAGAGTCAAATTAAGACTGTTCTAAGAATGAGCTACAAATGTGGAAAAACTTGTAGAGAAATGTTCACATCAATTTGCTTCTCGTGTAAGCTCATATTTAACTCATGAAACAAAGATATCTAGCCTCAGTTACTAATACCTAAATATACAAATTGAATGGAATATACAAAAAATGATTTTTATATCCTTGGAGTTTTCTCTATAATAATGTATTATTTTGGGATAATGATAGTTCTTACTTCAGTGAGGAATAATGAGATGGAGACCCTGTTACAAACTAAATAGGAAACCTGAATTAGAGTTGTCCTCCTTTTATTATTTTGTAGAGCACCCTGTCTATACTTGTATCTCAGTTGTTCTGATTTGTTGAGCTTATAACTTATTATCTAACCAAAAATGAGTTTATTATGACAAATTAAAAATGGCCAGGGGTCACAAATAATGCAGAAAATACAGGTAAGAACAGTTTTACTTGAGGGAAGATTTTCACTGATTCTGATACTTTTCTAATTTACAAGTCCTGAGAAGATTGTGTTGTTAATTTTTACCTTATTTTTTAATTAAATGTAGAAGCCACATCTTTATTTAACATTTAAGAGCTATTTTCCTCCTCATCTGTCAAGTGATTTTCTTTAATACCTTTGTTATTCTTAGGAATGAATTAGTTGCGTCTAAGGGTAATGGAATTCTTCGAGACTTTCTCTATAACGAAACAAAAAGTTCTCTTAATGCTGTAGAGATTTGTTACTTCGATTAATCAGTGTGAACGTTCAAGCAAGAACTTTTCCATGTTTCGTTTAAAAGAAAACTTTGAGGCCGGTCCTGTAATCCCAGCACTTTGGGAGGCCGAGGTGGGTGGATCACGGGTCGGAGTATCGAGGGACCATCCTGGTTAAAAACACGGTGGGAAACTCCCTTCTGTACCTAAAAATACAAAAAATTAGCCGGGCATGGGTGTGTCGGGCGCCTGTAGTTCCAGCTACTGGGGTGAGGCTGAGTTCAGGAAGAATGGCGTGAACCCGGGAGGGCGGAGGCTTGGCAGTTGAGCGAGAACGTGGCCACCTGCATTCAGCCTGGGCGGGACAGAAGCGAGACCTCCATCTCCAAAAAAAAAAAAAAAAAACCAAGAAAGAAAGAAACTTTGCTTCAATGGGACAGTGCAAAAATCACTTGATGTTACTGAGATATACAAACTTTGTAGTTGACAGATTCCTTTTTAAAAGGTAAAGTTTATTCATTTTATAGTGCTTTGCCTCCCTTAGTAATTGAAAAGTTTTCTTTTTTTCATTTTAAAATGTAATTTTGGATTGACACTGGCTACCTAAACAAGTTCCAAATATATTGTAAAATCTCAAAAGTAAATGCTAATAAAACAAAACTCTTTTGAATTAAGAGCAAAGAGCCCAAGTCTTTCCATTAAGATATAAATGTTCTCGCCTGGCACAGTGGCTCATGCCTGTAATCCCAGCATTTTGGGAGGCTGAGGCGGGCGGATCACCAGAGGTCGGGAGTTCCAGAACAGCCTGACCAACATGGAGAAACCCCGTCTCTACTAAAAATACAAAATTAGCCGGGCGTGGTGGCGCATGCCTATAATCCAAGCTACTCAGGAGTCTGAGGCAGAATTGCTTGAACCTGGGAGGCGGAGGTTGTGGTGAGCCACGATTGTGCCATTGCACTCCAGCCTGGGCAACAAGAGTGAAACTCCACCTCAAAAACACACACACAAAAAAAAGATATAAATGTTATTTTTTATACATTTTATGTAAACTCATTGTTAATTTGAAGCTAATTTATTACTCAGAAAAAGATGATTTGTTAAAACATTTTATGACCTGTATCTTTTCTGGATCTTTTACGTTTTTTCCAATACATGTATATTATGCCACAACCACTTATAACAAGAAAAGTTAATTTTTATCCTGAGAAATCTTTGATACATCTCATCAGTACTTTTTTTTTAAGTTAACAGTAAGAAAAAGATTGAGTGTTTACTTTTACACAATATAAGATGTTTCTATCATTTCACTTCGTAATATGTTATAGTCAGGAGTAATCGTCTATGTCCCCTGTTAAATGGATGGAGTTGAAAGGATTTTATGCTACCCCTGCAGTTCATACCTATTATTATGTTTACTAGGACCAGTGAATAGGCTTGAACAAGAGATCACTCCAGAATTGCTCTTGAAAAAAAGGCTGATGTTTTCTAACAGGAGGCACTTTTGAGGTAGTGAATCCATATTCGAACTGACAGGTATGCTACCAGACAATAAAAATCTGTGACTCCTGATGAGGATCAATTCTTAATGAGAGAAATTGTTTTAGAGAACCCAGGATGCATGCTTCCCCCTGCCAGAGGGATTATGGGGTGTTTGGGAAGAATACTATGAGAACTTGAGGTCCAAAATATCTTTCCATTTGAATTGGAATTGCAAATCCAATTCACACTGGACGAAGTTCCTATTTATTTCTTTATATTCTATGGAAAGTGCTATTCCCCACTGACATGGCAACCAGAGCAAACAAAGCAAATAAAACTCTAAATTTTAATGAGAGTTACTTGAAGACAACGACAGCACAGCCAAACTTATCTTTGTAGTAAAATTTTGTGCATATAGGAGATATTCCTTAGATACTTGTTAAGCTGAACTAGATAAAATCCATAATGTCTTTGCGGAACATTATAAAGATTGAAAAATTGTTGAAAATGTTGCTCATAAAAACCAAAAGTTAGGTTGTTTCAGTACCTTGTATTCTGGTGGAAGAATACCATCCATTTAACCCAGTGTACTCCTCTACCTTTTGGAATCTTCACATTAAAAAATATTAAAATATTTGTTGATTGAATGTACAGTAATATGAGTCTCTTCTACTTCATGGAATTTGAGATTGGAAAAGTTAAGATGCTCATACTAAAAGAAGTAATACGTATGCTTCATCTCTTTGATATATACAGACATGGACACCAACTGTGAGTTTACATTAACAGATATTGATCTTAAGATACTATTTTTTAAATTAATAATAAACTTCCTTAGTTAAAGCAATTGAAAAGGATCATCATCATCCATTTCAAAATTACTTTCCAAAGAACTTGATTTCAAGTTAAGGAAAAGCCAGAACTCATATCCTCTTGAGTACAAATGTTCTCAATTACGTGATAGAACCCAGCATATTACAGCTTTTGCAACATTCCCCTGCCCCAAGTCTCTTCTAAGGAGATCTGTACAATCTTTTCAGATTTGTCGGGCTACCTTTTTTTATGCTGATCGGGATAATGTGTGATGTGATAGAAGCTGAGAAAGGAACAAAAGATAGGATGGGGAATTAAAACAGGGCTGAGAAAGTTTTAGAAAATTTAATAAAAGAGGCGAAAAGAAAGAACTAGTACAGTGAAAATTATGAGATGAGAGATTTAACTGACTGCCTTGTAGAGCAGAAATTTGATAGGAAAATACACCAAAACACATTTTTAAGAAATGTGGTTGGGTGATATATAAAACAATTCATTCTTCACCATCTCTTCTGAAGAGCTTCTTTAGAGCCTTTGCTTTTCAAGGACCGGATTTGGATTTGTTTTCCATTCAAGGGCTGAGATAGGTTTTAAAGCTATTGCTGGAAGGTAGTTTTATTCAGGTTATACTTTGATAGATTTTAAAGAGCAATGCCGAGTGAAATAAGATGTTTTATTTTGATATGGAATGTAGAACATTTATCACCAGTTATAACTCAGTGCAGAAGTGCTATAATTCTTGATTCGTGTTAAACCAGATGAATTTTGCAATTTGATTGCTTTCTTTGAAATGATTTAAATACCTTATCTCTCTCCTTGATTGTACATGTTTTTATTTTTTTTCCCAAATATGCCTTCTACTATGAGACAGTGAGTTCACTATAGACTGAAAATTGACCATCTAGAAAATAAAATGAAAATGATTTTTTGACTGTCTGGTTTTAAATTCCAAAATACCCCCTCGGTAGCATAGATCAAGACATTTAAAATAAAGTAATTATATGAGTCTATAGGCATATTTTAGGTATCAAAGGTTATTCCTGAAGACTCATGATTTATGGAAATTACTTATTTTCTTTTTATAATTAAGTTTTATGCTTTGCATATTAAACAGATTTAATTACCTAAAATGTACACTAGTAAGTCTTAAAATGTTTCATGTAAAATTTTCAAATGAATTTGGCATTTTAACTGTTAATATTCCTCGGATCATGGGGTTCATGATTGGTAGGCAGTAAATAATATCCTTATATTTTAATGTTTCTGTTTAATCTTGCACACATATTTCAATCTTGCTGTAACCATGATGAAGTTCAAAGTTTCATTTAAGATTATCATGCTTACAGTTCTGAAAATAAAACATAATTTAAAAGGAATTTTGAAGGAGATATGGGGTGAGAGACAAAGCAAAAGGTAGTTTTATGATACTATAGAAAAGATGTTAGGGAAAGAAAAAGTAAGTACAAATTAACCAGATGTAGAATAGCATCATCAGACATTTTAAAAGAAAAAATTCTTATCAGACAACTTTAATCTTGCAATCACTGAATGCTCATCCCATAGAAGTTTAAATAACTTAATAGAATTTATTTCAAGGTACACAGATGGTGCTGACAGAGTCCTGTGGAAGACCATATTATTCTATTTCTTATTTTTCTAAATACCTTTTTTGTATTATAAAAATAAATATATGATTAATAAATTTAATCTGTTTTACATCTGTTCTTATTTAATATATATTTGAAGATAGGTAAATATGGAAATTTTATATTTCTTCTAAATGTATCCAGATTTGTGTAAATGTATCAAGCAAACTGCAGATAGTCTATGAGTGATGCACAACCATGCAGGTTGATGGCTGGAAAATGTGGCTAGCTATATCTGGCATACTTACTTAAAAGTGATGGATTTCCCATCGACCCCACCTTTTTTTTTTTTTTTTGTATATTTTAAGAAGTACCTAAAGACTCTTCCTTCTAGCTTTGCTTTACACATTTGTTTTGAAATGAGAAGGATTAAGCTGTGGTAGGGAAAAATCAGGAGATAAGTCAGCAAAAGAAAATATGTAGAAGGGTCTAGTATAATGGGTCAATCAACAAAATCTAAATATAAGAAAAAATGGCCGGGCTCCGTGGCTCATGCCTGTAATCTCAGCACTTTGGGAGGCCGAGGCGGGCAGATCACTTGAGGTCAGGAGTTCGAGCCTGGCCAACATAGTGAAACTCCGTCTCTACTAAAAATACGAAAATTAGCCAGGCATGTTGGCAGGCATCTGTAATCCCAGCTACTCGGGAGGCTGAGGCAGGAGAATAGCTTGAACCCAGCAGGCGGAGGTTGCAGTGAGCTGAGATCGCGCCATTGCACTCCAGCCTGGGCAACAAGAGCAAAACACCTCTGTCTCAAAAACAAACAAAAAACAAAAAACAAAACAAAACAAAAAACCCAAACAGGGTCCTTTATTAAAAAACAAACAAAAAAAACACTACTATGACAAAAAATGAATTTAGATAGGAATTTGTCAATGTGGGTAGGGCACCATTATCACTGAGATCCAATAAAAGCTAATTTATTAAATCAGTATCTTTAGACAACTTACTCTGTTTTTTTCCCTCAACACATTTTACTTACTCTTCCACCTAAAACAGTAATCATTTTTTTTAGTTTTACAGGGAGCAGCTGATTTTATAATTTAATTTGTTCATAAGATATAGCACTAATTTGATAAGCCAACTCAGCTTAAATCACTTAAAATATGTATTTACCTCTGTTTTTTAAGCCTCTCAGAAGATGATGACAACAACATATCTTAGCTGTGTTCTCATTTTTATGTAACTGTATGTTGGACCCAGGTTGACACACTATGCTCATGTGTAAGATCTGTTTACTCCTTGGAGTATTCATACTTATTTCTTAGAAGGTTTGGAAAAGAGCTCAGCATGTTCATGTAACTTATTTTTGCAAAGAAAACATAAGAACGCTTCAACTTGCAAAATGCATCGATACCAAATGGTCAGCTAAGTATGTTTATTTCCTTGGGCCACCATGTATCTATCATAAAGTTCTGTTTAAATTAAATTAATAATTTTACATTAAATCTAAGGGTATAATCTAATGTATTTTATTCAAAGCAATTCTACTGAGAATGACTAATTTTCTCAGTGCTTTGATAATTGCTTTTGCAAATTTGTGACAGTGCACAAAGGGAATAGTCATGGGTTTATCCCAAGCTTTTCTCTATGAAAGCCATTATTAGATCAATGAAGTCACTCTTGGTCTTTCCAGGAGTGGTCTTCATAAGGTAGTAGAGAAATATACTACAGTTAGTAAAAAATAAATAAATAAATAAAATTAGAGATGAAAAGCCTTTAAACTACCACCTACTATGAAATATGTGTGACACTATAAAGTTAATTTTAAAAAATTGACAAACCCAGCCTCAGATGATTTATAAACACAGTATTTTTTTCTCTCTCCCTAATAACCCCTTCTCATCATAGTCATACCTCACAAAATTCATTACATGATATCACTGGTCATTTCTGCAAATAATTCTAAAATATCAGGCACCAACAGTTAAACTATTAAAAAGTAAATTAACAATACAACCAATAGAGCTGAATATAATTATCTAAAAATGAAACATTTATGTCAATTTGGAAGCTACTTGATCACAAAACATGAAAGAAAGGTTAACTAGTTCTTTCTCATCTACCATCAAACTCTACATACATCACTAAGGAAGCCCCACCTGGATAAATTTCTTTAGATTAAGTCCGTGAACACTTCCCATATACTGCTTATACAAACTTACACATCCATGCTGAGTTATTTACCATTGCGTAGCGATAATCTGCAGTGGGCCAGGGTTTTACTTGCAGGTTATTCAGAGCGGATTTATGTAGCATGATTTTAAAATCCTGGTTGGAAGCATAAACATAAGGTGTGTGCCTATTGTCTGAACAGAAGACTGCAGTTTGTGAAGTGATGTTTGGAGAATCAGAAGAGAGACTAGTAGAGAGGATATCGTTCATTTTAGAAACGCCGAGGCACAAAACACAGGTGCTTGTAGTACTTTCATACATGAAATCCCTTCTCCTGTATGTGCATCATGTGTAAACGTAAAGTCTGTATACTGCTGACTATTCGTCTCTGGTGTCCAATGAGTATGACTCCAATTCTTCTAATGTCACTGAGAGAGAGGAGAGCGAGAGCAAGAGCGAGAACAAGAGAGAGAAAGAGAGAGAGAGAGAGATACAGAATATGAACATTTAGATCTGATAAGCATGTGAGATAAAATGAATATGTAAATATTTAAATAAGCACCCTGCCACAGTTGCCAAAAAATGGTGTGGCTTACTTGTTAAGCAGAGATTTAGATGAGCAGGAAAAGTTTGTTCCTTTTTTCCTTTTCTCTGGATCCACAGAATGCGTAAAGTTAATCTCAGATGTAACAATATGTATTTTTCAATTTTATACACAGGTACTTATGTAATATTCAGATATTTCATAGGTGTAAAGGCTGTATAATTTAGGTAATGCTATACATTTGCAACAGTATTAGCAAAACGGTGAGTATGTAGGATGGAGGGTATAATGTGAACTCCATTTGATTTCTCATGGGTTTTTGATATCTGGAAAAATTGCCCTTATGTTGTACTGTATGAAATGTTGTACTGTATGAAATTGCCATTACTGTCGTAAAACAATGGCACTTTAATATGGTTCAACCTAACCATTTAGTCTTTTAAGCATATGTTAAATATTTTCATTGCATGTACGCAAAGGACAATCTTTGAGACGGTGGAAAATGGTTGACCATTATAATATCTAGAAGGAGCTCTGAAAATGACGTGATCATATTGCATTAATTTGATGAAGGTAATAGGAATTGATTATGCAATATTAATATATGTGAGTAAAATTTGCCAAGGTAAAATTAAGTTGACATAAAGTCTATGATTTGGATGAGAGTAACATGCATTTTAGAAAACATTTAAAATATTTTAAATAGCTATTTGAATTAAATATATTCTTTCAAAGAATAATAGTTAAAAGTGTAATGTCCAACTTTCACTAGAATGATAGTCAGAAATGGTGAGAAAATACTTGGAAATTACCTACTAGCCTAAGGAAAGGTGTTCTTGATACAGCATTTGAACATATAATCCCCAGGGCATCTAGTTACAGTAATAACCCCAGTATCACTTACTCAATGCTCATTCTTGAAATCAGGTCAAAAGTTGTAAACCCTGCTGCCATGAAGTTATTCTTGTATTGCCCCATCTTTATAGAATCTAGCCAGTCACCAACTGTGACAAATAAAGGATATTCTGGAACTTCACCAGGGGACTCTGGCATTCTGTAAGAAAACAAAACAAAGCAAAGCAAAACAAAACAAAACAAAACAAAACAAAACAAAACAAAACATGGAGAGCATTTAAAAGCCAAAAAAAGCATGAATCATGGAATTTTCTTTTTCCTTTTACAGTACTCTTACATCTAATGTTTTCTCCATTTAAAAGCCTCTGATTTTCTATCTTATTGAAATCAATCACTTTAAAAAATTATTTATCAAATCAGTGACTTATCTGGTGGAACACTTTTGCTTTTGTGCTTTTGCTACTACGACTGGGCCTTATATTGATTTTTTTTCTTTTTAATTTTTTCATGACGGATCTTGAGAGAACTCACATCTTGCTATCCCCCTTCTTCTTATACTTTTTTCTCTTGCATAAAATTGTGTTTTGAAACTTAAGGAATAGCCCATCCCTTGTCCCCACAAGGAGAGTAACTAGCCACAGGATGTTCATTCTTCCCCTGTCTGACCTACCCCTGAATCCATGTCCTTTTCTACATTTGCTGTGATAGTTCTTCCCCTTCTTATGGTGAATTCATTGATCAAACTTCCATTTATCTGTTCTCAAACATTCAGTAATAATTTATCATTTGTTAAAATGTAATTTTTATTTTCATAGAGTTCTATTGCATGAATAAGATTTACACCCATACAAGCATAGGGTAATGTCCCCAATGCACAGATATTAATAAGACACAAAACAACACAAAATCAATGTTAGGTTGGGTTAACAAGGCAACGATATAGCAATCTTTATTTTTGTTTCTCAGATCTGATGCAAGGGGCAGTATAAAGGTATTACTTTGGAAAGGCTAGGGTATACATGTGCTTATATATACATACACATATTTATATGCAATATATATGAAATATATATAATAGCTTAAGTCAGAGAGAATAAAAACAGAATTAATCTTATAAATTATGGTAAAAGTAACTCAGAATTGTGTATTTAAGCCATTCTGACAATAAATTGTATTAGTTTCTTTACATAATTACATTAAAATACACATTAAAATATTTTGCATTTTTTAAAAAATACTTGGTAGTAAAAGTGCTTTTATACTAATAAATGTGTTACTAAAGCTCTAGGGTAATAAATATATCATTTAAAGAATTCTTAGATCTGTAATTTATATTAACTAGTAAAGCAGTAACAATCTTTTAAAAAAGTTTAGTGTTTGAGTTAAATCTACATATTCTAAGTAATGAAAACTTCCTTATTAGAAGTGAATCACTGAGTTATTTTATTGGAATATTGAAATTAGTCCACCTTTCATTTACTTTGTTTTAAAGTTTTATAAAGTTAAAGAATGAAAGAATGTACAGAGACAAGTAGAAGCATCGATTTTAAAGTTCATATTTGGACTATTTTATCAAAATATTTTTACCATTCACATTTGAACTACTTCAGCTTTAACTAGCAATTGATAAGCTACAAGCACACATGATTAAACCATGTGAAGTAAGAATTCCCCTACTGTGAAGCAGAAGGGCATATACATGCTATATAACCCTGGTGTTGTTCTACTAATAATATGGGAATTAGGTCCTAAGGTTAATACCTAAGGTAAAAACTGTAATTCCCTAACCATTAAAATTACCCTTAAAAATCCTTTAAATCAGCCTAAAGTCACTAGGACCCAAGTCTTTTAGGAGCACAAGTTGTATATGGTACAACTCCTGAAGATTCTGAAAGGTGCCCTTGGAATTCAGCATAAAGTCCCTATTAAAGGCCTACAATTCATTTATTTGGTTTTCCTTTTTATTACTACATTGACCTACCTTTTTCTAAACTGAGGTCTAGCTGAAGGTGGAGGTGGGGTGAACAGAGATGACAGGGTGGGGTTGTACTCTTTATGTATGATTGGAATTAACATAAATTAAATGCATATACCTTGTGATTGATTACACTGTACTCTGTATTGGGTCTGGTTATCCTTAACAGTGACTTCTGTCCTTTTTAACACTACTCAGTTCCATTACATTTCCTATTTGGAGGCTGTTAAGCTGCATTCTTTTCTCCTGTACTACAGATTGCAATGTTATTTTGATTGTGGACTGTTTCATTTTAATTAACAACAAAATGATTCATGATTTGACCTAAAACAAAGGTCAGTCATGTCGAAAGATTGGAAAGCTATCATAGCATCTACCAGCAAATACTTGAATTGTTGCTGTATTTATTTAAAGTTTTCTAGAGGTGTTTATGTTAATGAATATCGTCAAATAAAAATTCATACGTAAAACACAAAATAATAAAGGTCTCCGTGGCAAACAGAGTGAAGCAGATTTTTAAGTTGTAGTGTTTCTCAGAGTCTTCACTGCTCTAATGTGCATTGTAAATATGTAAGAGAATTCAGAATAGTTTCTATATTATTTTTCTAAATTATTTGACCAGCTTCAGGGGATATACCGTACTTCACTGGCCAAGAGGTTAAATATCAAAATGACCAGGATATCCTTGTTGCTTGTTAACATAAATAAAATCACATGTTAGAAAATTGAATGTCCTATTTCAAAATAACGTGACTCTCATATCTTTGAAATACTTGTCAAAGTAGTTTGTTAAAACTGAACAAAATTAAAAGAATGTATTAAAGTGACTTTCCTTTCATACTCCTATGTCATTCTCGATGCACCGACATAGTCAGATGACTTCTACTTCTCTCTCCCGAGATAACACTGGAATAACTCTTGAAATTTCATGATTTCATATATTTGGTGAGTGGAAATGTAACTTGCTAATTTTATGTCCTTAGTATAAAAGGTCATGGAAGGACATTCTGTATATTAAATGACTTAAATAGCCTATTTCCCTTGTTGAAAAGCATCTACTGTTTGCTTCCAGAATGCTTCAATACCATAATTCCCTTTCTCTCCACACATCTTCAGTGACCTAGTTACTCTTTGGCCTTTATACGACTGCCTTGGCAGTTGATTTAGTAAGGTCAGGGTTCCCTCATTGTTCACAGTCACTGTGCAATAACTTTTCTTTCACCTTATCTTCTAAGGAAGTTGAAAAATGTTGCTATTTTCTGGCTTCGAGGGCTTGGTACCATTATCCTCACATGAATTCTCTGGAATATTACCTAATAAACAATAATGCCCTTTCTTATCAAACATGTACAAGGATACATTTAGTGTGCTATTTGCTGAGCATGTAGAAATTTGTGCTATTTGGTGATTAGTGAGTACTGCCCACCTGAGAAATATCTTTACAGCAAAACCTGCAGCTCACATTTAAAAAAAAAACTTATTGTAGAATAGAAGGTCAAGGATCAACTTTTCCTCAGAAAATGAGAATAGGCCTAGAATTAGGAAATTTCAGGTATAATGATGGTCAATTTAGATAATAGGGCTGGAGCATAGGTGTTACAGGTAATGTTACAGTTTAGTAATAAATATAAAATTTCAATACAATAAAATATGTTAGAAAATGAATAGCTCTGGTAAGAGTCCAAAAGATTTTACTCTAATGAGTCCTTTGAGTTCACAATAGTGTTAGCATTTTAACTTAGAAGTTCCTTAGATGTGTCATCAATGTATATCAATACTACCATTAAAAGGCAAGAAGTGTTTTATCCTCAAAGTTTTCCATGTTTCATATTCATCATATAAATATATAATAGTAATGGACATACTAAAATGATTTAAGAAAGGTTCTATTTTGAGAAACACTATTGCAAGCTAAGATTCTGTTTTAATATGACAGACACCCTCACATGCTTAAAGGTTTTTCTTCTCTTACACTCTAACACTTCTTGTTTCCTAGCTCGTACGTGTATATATGATTAGCAGAAATGTGCAGATAGGGTCCATTTTATTTTATATTGCCTTCATTTCATATATTCATGAATGTGTCCCATGTTTCAACAGTCTTCATATTCAAATGGGTACATAATATTCTATATGTGGATGCTTAATATTTTGTAATTTTCTAAAGTTAGACTCTTAGGTTGCTAACAACAGTCTTTTAGTAGACGTGAGTATGTAGTTTAAGAGCATGTTTCCTTTTGTTTCAATTGAATAACTTCTTTGGGAAAAATTCATAAGACAGAAGAATTTTTTAAAGAATAAGTGAAAACCCCCTGATGGCAGGAACACATCTTTCTATTTTATGTAGGCACTCACATAACGCTGAAAACATTCTAGGAATTCATTAAATACATGATGATTCAGACTCAAATATTAAATTCTCTACAGAAAAGTTTGGTCCATAACACGATGGCTGATTCATGATGAATATTTTCATTTCATTCCAATAAATAAAGAACCTAGAAGAATAAGTACCTGTTGATATAGTTGTCAACTTATTAAATAATATGCTGTTTATTTAAACTATTCCTTCTATTGTGAAAATGTTTGTTTATTCTGTCTTTATAGGTTTCAGAGTGGAGAAAGAGGCAGTGATAGGTGGAGGTGGGTAGCATAAGGTTAAGGGTTCACCTACAATTATAACCAGACCTAGAGCCACAACAGCACATTGACTTAATGCAATATGGCTGCTTTTACATGAGTTCCTCATCTTGTGACTCAGGGACTACACTTCACACTATCCATTTAATGCATGAAATAATTTTGTCATACATACACTATCTACATACCCTTTGAAGAAGCATTTACTTAATCATATATTTTTAAAAAGTCCTCTCTACAATTAAGGCTAACATTCAATTTGAACACATTAAATTAATGAAAGAATTTTGCTATTTAAAACATTTTTAAAGTGTAATTTTACTCAAAGGGCTATAAAACCTCAAATGCATAGAAATATATAGATGTAGATATAGATACTTTGTGCTTGTGGGTAACATTTTCATTCCTTCATATTTTTCACTAGTTATCAGCCTTATTATGTTTACATAATCATATAAATAACAAACAATTGAAGACTTACTGAAAATAAAAGACTGACAAAAAATAATTAATGTCCTTAACACTGTGGAGTTAGACTGTTTAAAACAGAAATAAGGCTGATAACTAGTGAAAAATATGAAGGAATGAAAATTAAAATTTCAAAGTAAAATTTAAAGTTGTACATATGTTTGAACATTAAGAGAAACAGATGCAGAGCAGGGATAATACTTACAAAAATTCCCCATAATTCCCAGTAGAGTACCCAGCACATGGTTCCTACGGCCAGAGTAATAGACCCCTGAACCCCAAGAAAAGCCTGCTTTTGTGAGGAAATAATCCAGGATCAGAAAATAGGTTTCATGTCACATGCCAACTGCAATTCATTGGCAGTGGTTGTCAAAATGCGGTCATGAGAAGGATACTAAGGCAGCGTCTGGGCTCAGCAGGAGAGTGTTGTGATGATTAGTAATGTCTGCCATCGTGAGAAAAAGAAGTAAAACATATTTGCCAGCACCAGAAAAATTCAATCTACAGAAATGTCTGAGGACGTAATTCTGGAACTATGTGATGTTACTGCCATATTTTCCTCATTTCTCTATATTGTTGCTATTACTACTTTCCTTTTTCAAGTAATGTTCTTCAAGTGGCTGGGCATTGTAGGAGGGTGTTTCAGGGATATATGGACTATGTATTTTCTATTTATTCCCATGACTAAGGTCATATTCTCTACATTCTATTATTTGCCTACTGGGACATAAAATAACAGGCTGCTCTCCACTAAAAACTGTTTTTTGAATTTTAATAGACTCCATCTATGAATTTTGACCAGTCCAGATAAAATCTATCTGGACATGTGAAAATGTACCCCCTTTTTCTTATAATCATATTTTTGAAGCAGGGTTGTATTAGCAAACATCTTGCCCTTGTGTGTGATTCTATGTTGTATACTGGAAAGAACAAGGACTTTGGAGTCAGTGGCCTTCAAATTCCTGATCTACTCATTATTGCTGTGTACTTTTGGGAAAGTTAGCCTCTTTAAGTCTCCATTTCCGTGTCTGAGAGATGGGAATAATATCAGTGAGGATTAAGTGATATAACCAATAAAAGCCCCTAGTACCACAACTGACACATAGTAGGCTCTCAACAAAAGGCAGTCATAGTTATTGTTGATAATATATATTAAGGGGTTGTATCAGTATTAATATGGGTATTGACATTATATTATAAAGATCTTGTGCCAGCAGTTTATAGGAATTTTCTATTTTTCTTTTCTCGTTTTTTAGATATGGGGTCTCACTCTGTTGCCCAGGCTGGAGTGTAGTGGCACGATCATAGCGCACAGCAGACTTGAAGTCCTGGGCTCAAGCGATCCTCCCACCTTTGTCTCTCGAGTAGCTGGGACCACAGGCATGTGCCACCATGCCTGGCTAATTTTAGTTTTTAATTTTTTGTAGAGATGGGGTCTCATTTTGTTGCTCATGCTGGTGAACTCCTGGCTTCAAGTGATCCTGCCACCTTGGCCTCTCAAAGGGTCAGGATTACAGATGTGAGCCACTGAGCCTGGCTGAATTTAGATTTTTCTAATGGGCAGGTGGAAGTTTCAAATCTCCTGATACATCTTTCATATTCTGTCTTCCTTCCACAAAACTTTGCTTATTATTCAATTTCAACATTGGTTTTGGCCAGCCAGTTATTTATCTGTCACGAAAAGCATATTTAAAAGTGCCAGCAACAAGAATCAAAACAAGTTGTCTATGACTTGGTGTATAGCGATAAACAATTTAGCAAGTGCTGATTATGTATTGCCTAGGTGGCATTGAACAAAATCTTCTCAAAATGGGTAGAAAATTTAACATCAAAATGTTGGAAGTTATTGTATTTATAAGACAGCATTATTGGTGCATAATTTGCTGAGTGGAGAGAGATAGTACTATTCAGTCTTACAGCATTATTCACAGTTTTTTAAAGAAGAGGTTCTAAATAATGGTATTGGTATGGGCTTTTCCCTACCTTCATGATTCACATATTGCTGGAAACCAAGTGCTTTAGAGTTACAAGATAGACTAATATGTACTACAGAAGCAGGTAGTTGCAGTTGCTAATAGCTAAAGTCTTATAAGATCCTTAATTATGGCCCAGTGGGTAGTAACAATATACAGTACATATGGTGTCTTGGCCTGGGCAAAGCATTATTTCTGAGGTAGCCGACGATCATAGACTGGCATTGTCCATCTGGACAACTAATGCCCATCCCTGATACCACATTTGAGCTGATAGTCCAGAAGCCCCTAATGTGTAAAATTCTTTGTCAGTGACACGCTGGGGACCTGGAGCAGGAATTAGAAGAAAGCATTATTTTCCCATTACATTGAAACTCTGTCCTAAAGGATATTGACCAGCTGACTACAGCCTGGTGCACTCAGTAGACTTCAGTGTGTGCAGTAATCAGGGGCGAGGGTTAAAGACAATGCAGAACAAATGTGTAAGACAATGTGGGTGAGGGTTGGGGAGGTAGGACTGGGTGAAGGGTCACTATGTAATTATCAAGCCACTTTGTGCTATTAAACTGTAGGACCCCAGACCTAATCTTGGACTCTATGGGAAAATACTTGGGGTTGGGAGCAGCTACAAGGTTGGTCCTGAGGATTAGTGGAGAGGGAGAAAAAGGTGTTTTAAAGTGCATGGCCAGGCACTGCTCCAGATGCTGTTCTACACACAACCTTGGCATTAAGCTGGGTCGTTTCTCCCAAGGGCTGTGCATGACATGACAGCTACAAATAATTATTTGAAAGGCAGTTATAAGGCATTATTATAAAGTGAATGAATGTGAGGGTAGTTTGAAATTCACATTTATGAAAGGATAACTGCCTATATTAATACAGTGGTCCTGCAAACTAGTTTTTTACTGTTAGTTGGATTTAGGGTTATGCTTATAATATTGCCACATTCACTTATATGGTATATCTATATACTTTCTTGAGTAGGAGAGAAAGCAAGTATGTTGGGAACTGCATAGAGCTCTGAATATTCCCATGGGAGTGTGTCAGGCACAAGAATATCAGCAGAAAGGAAAAGGTAACTGCTGCACCAAATAATGAAAGCCTTCTCTGACCAACATTTTTTCAATTTAGGTACTCTGACTTTTGAGAGGAACGACTGCAGATACAGATTTATGAAATTTCCAATATGTTAGTATAAAATTATTAAATTTTCAATATGTTAGTATAAAATTATTAAATGGTGGATTTCATGGCCTTCCTCATCCCCTCTGTCACTTTAATTTCTTCCCCTCTTACTACTCTGTCAACAGGAAGGATAACAACTTCTCAGGTGAGTCTTGAGAAAAAAGCAATTAGAATGGAATAAAAACCATGGAGACCTAGCAGATGAGAGAGTAATATCAGCATATAAGTATGAGAGAAATCCGGGGGTTGGGGATGCTACAGAAAAGGAGAGTGCAGGAGAATTTGATAAGCGTTGCTGTGGATTATACACCTGGACTCCTTTTCAGGTTTGAGAGATATAGGAGAAAAGATGGAAATTCTACATCTGTTACGTTTCCTTAATCCAACATCACTCTGGGGCAGACAACTGGGCTCTGCGATTTGGGAGACAGAGAAGCAGCGTCACAGTTTTATGAGCATAAAACAAACCTGGCATTCTTTAGCTAATATGGCTATCCTTTAATCTACCACGTCTCTTCTCCCTAAACAGTCTCAGCTCTCTGGAATAATGAACAGAGTGGGTGGGTGGTATTGGAGGTAAGAGAGTGTAACAGGAGAACCCATCCAGGCTGCTGTGAAAATGAGAATGCTGATAAAGGTTCAGGCGTGTGAACCTTAGAACACTGATTCTTTTTGTTTCTCAAACAAAAGTATATTATATTAATGGCAAAAACAGTAGCACATATGTCTTTGTCAGAAACAAGGATAGCAAAACAGTCACAAAAACTTCCATTTGGTTTCCCAGAGATCAGACTTTAGAATTGAATCAAGGTGCCAAGTTTGTATAAAGCACCCAACTTTTGGCCTGCGTGCGGCAGTGCTATCGCAGAGCTTGCCACTCATGGGGCTCTTCCACTAGACTGCTGAACAGCCCACTAAATCACAGACCTCTGGCCCTCAGATACACCCTCTCATCTTGACTTGACCTCTGGATCCCTGTTACTTTTTGACACTTTCTCATCTTAGATTCTTCCTCAATATTTTCCAAATATCATGATCATTCATAATCTTGAAAAAGCAGAGAGGAAATTGTTTTACCTGCTTTTCTTCAAAAGGTTTTACATGCCTGCTTCTATAGCTATAGCATAGTCAGACAGCTTTGTTGATGGGCACTGATTGTGGATTCTGTTAACTCTATACCACAACGAGGGGCCCAGATTAAAGGATTTCAGTTTACAGATGCCAGTATCCTCTTCCATTAATGCAGACTCACTACTAGCTCCTTCTGCTCAATACTATAGCATGCCAAGTCACCTCAATAACTCATATAAAAACAAAAACCAAGAAACATTTCCTCTAACTACTTTTCTTTCTCATCAGAGACAGGTTTCTTGAAAAAAAATTGTTACTATGTATTGCTCCTTTCTCTGAGCTCATATTCACTCTTCCTCTATTGTAATCTGTCTGACACAACTTTATTGAAAATGCTGTACCAAAGGTTGTGCATGCACACCTGAATGTCTTATTGCTGAATCCAGTGGAGACATTTCATGTTTTATTTTACTGCAATTTTGTGAGGCCTTGGACATTATACTCCCTGAAACGCTCTCCTCTTTTGGTTTCTACGATACTGCTCTTCCCTGTTTTCCTGATTACTTGTCTGGCTTCTCTTTTTCAGTTTCCTTTGGGTACTTTTTGTTCAGTTCGTATCTTAAATTAGAGGGTTTCATCCTTTCCACTACTTATTTGCATTCTTTATATTCTCTGTGGGCTATCTTAAGTACAGTTAAAGTTTCAGCTACAATCTATATGCTGATGATCTTCAAATCTACATCTCTAGCCCAGATCTTTTTACCTGAGGTTCAACCTATAAATATAACTGTCCAGATGTTCCACAGGCTTCTGCAACTCAGCATGCTCCAAATGGTCTCATTTCTATTCCAAAACCTTGTCCCTCTCCCTCTCTCTGTGGTAATACCATCAGCCAGCTTGTATAAGAAAGAAACTTGACAAACATCTTTGATTCTTTTTCTCCTCCATCCTTCCATATTCCATCAGTGACTAAGATGCATTGGTTTTCCTAATAATAAATATTATTACTTATTATTAGAAAATAATAATAATAATAAAATTCTCTTATCTCCTGACCCCCCAGCTCATTCCCATTTCAGAAGTCAAGTCCTGATCTTTTCTAGATTTACTGAAAACGTTGAAACTGTCTCTGTTTCCAGTTTTGTTTCTTGTTTTGCACTCACAGTGTAAATCACCCCAGAGTGATCTTTCAGAAATGCAAATATAATCATGCTATTCCCTTGCTTAAAATCCTTCCATGGCTGTCCATCGCTTTCATGATAAAATCCAAAGTGCCTTTCCTTCCTTTACTGCTTCCTGTGTTGGACTTCTTTACGGAAGATGGGCCAGAGTAATAGTTTAATCTCTAGCTATTTCATGCTTGGCTTCACTTTACTGAGGCTGCCAATTAGTGATTTAGAGATGAACTCTTAAGTGCTCTGCTGTGAACTGAGGTCTGTTTCAAATAGTCCTTGAAGAGCCTCGGCCTTACTGTTACTGAAAACCTGCACTGGCTTGAACCTGTGATCTGAAGTTGAATGTCTGAATAGCCCCCAGCCATCCCCTGAGTGAAGAAGGTGAGCTTTGGATATGCATTGGTGATTTCCAAGTCCAATTTTTCCTAAATAAAGAAATGTTTTTAACTTAATGATATTTAAAATGTAGTATTTTCAGACATAGAAGATAGTCTTTTTCTTCTACGCTTCTTCTTATAATTGCACTTCACAGGGAGGTGAGTAGATCTTCTCAAGCCTACTGACTTTTACAACATGGTGTGTGAGTGCCTCCGTTTTCTTGTCTTGTTATCTGTTCTTTTCTGGTTTTTGGAATGGAGAGTAACAACAACTAGGTGTGATCATATTAGCAGGAAAGATCCTTCCTCTGGGCTGATTCACAGATTGCCCCTGTCTGGCTTGCCATTTCAAATTGAGGAACAGAACATAGAACAGGCAAGAAAGTTAAAGGGGCTGCACACACACACACACACACACACACACACACACACACTCTCTCTCTCTCTCTCTCTCTACTTCTAAAGGTAAGGAAGGATCAATCAATTTTAAAAGGCTATGTAAATATCAAAGACCCAAACAGGACAAGATATAAAGAAAGTAATTCAGAAAGATTAGAGAGAGACAAAAGGGGAATCTGTTATCTTGTTTTAAAAGAGTCCATTTTACTTCAATGTTAATAATTCTCTTTTCTGCTGATAAATGAAATACGGTTTCTACAAAGTCAACAACTAGACAGTTATCAAGGCATTTTTTTTTTCTTTTTACCTGTTATTCTTATCTATACCCTGAAAGAAACTATAATTGTCAAGAGGAAAAAGCTCAACATTATGCCTCTTACACAAGGATGTCCTCCACCAGGGTGTGAAGGGCACTGGGATTTCGGATCAGTTTGTCAAGGAAGCTGACAATGTCAGTAAATTTTGGTCTGTGATTTCTCTCCTTCTGCCAGCAATGGAGCATCAGTTGGTGTAGAGATGCCGGACAGCCCATGGGAGCTGGAAGTCTGTACCCTTCTTCAATGGACAGAATGACCTAAATGCAAACATATACAGATTACTCTCTTATTTTTAGGCAGTAATACATATGCTATGTTGTAATTTCTTTTTATACAAGCAGAAGAAGCCAAAATAATGGTAAGCATGACAACTACTTGTGAGTACAAGGACCTACATAAGGATAAATACAAAAGCTGTGAACAAAAATTGCAAGTAGCTCCAAAGCATCTGCTCACCCCTATGAGAGGAAAATATGTTTTAAACATGTGCTACCAGTATAGAGGAGGTTAGGTTCATTACAACCTTAAGAAATAACTTTTTTGTGTGACTTAGCTGGAACATCTCAAAACCCAATTAGAACATCAGAAAGTCAGCATTGTGATTGATGCATTTAGTGCTAATTACATACAACAAATGTCTTAAGCAAAAATTTTAAGAAAAAGTCTGCTGAAGCACTGATTTCCTGAGTCATTTTTTATCCTTTTATAATAATGTCAATATGTATTCTGTTTCTGTCATTCCTTCTTTCTTCATCACTGATTTAATTCCTATTCTCTTACATTTAGCTTTCCCTTAGTCTGACACTGACCTGATTATTAAGTCATACTCTTGTAACTCGTAAGGTCATTTAATCCTTAATATGCTATCACTGGCTAACTTAAGGCTATAAGGCAATAGGAGCATGAGCTTGAGTGTCCTCTGAGCTAGTGTGCTTCAGCAGAACTTCTGTGATGACAGAAATGTTGCCTCTCTACAACATGGTAGCACACAGTCACATGTGGTTAATGACCACTTGAAATACAGCTACTAGAATGAAAAATCTGAATTTTCAACTTCAGTTACTTTTATTTAATTTAAATTTAAATGTAGATAGTCACATGTGTCTAATGGCTACTCTATGGAACAGTGCAGCTCTCGGGAAAGGAATCTGTATAAGCGACCAAAGTTACGAGTAACAAGATAACAGTAACTATTTTTCTTGGTACTTAAGAAAATCACAAGATAAGGCAGGAAATTCATCTGTTTAGTGTATGTTCCACCTTCCTAGCAATATGATAATACTGACCCTGAATTTTATGTAACCTAGGTTTTTATGAAATGTTCAAAAGTATTCATGTGAACATTTATTCTTATCTCTGGGGAAAAGACAAAAGAAAGTGTTTATTGTCACCATTGTTGAGTTTGGAAAACAGAGGAACAGACTAATATTTAAAGACAGGCAAAATTTAACTCCTCTGTCCCTCTCAAAAAAAAAAAAAAACAAAAAAAAAACAGAAATATAAAACTGCAATTTGATTTCTTTTTAAATTTACACTACTGGATATGACTCTAACATATTCTTAATTTATGTTACAGGCTGTTTGTAAAAAAAGGAACAATATGTCTTCAGGAACCTCTTAACTGCGAAGTTTTAGCTTTTTAGTAATAGGGAATTTCTCATAATCCCATCATTGTCTTTTTGACCAGACCACTTTAGCCTGTCAGTATACTACATTTTTCTATTCATTTTATATTTTGTTATTGAACAGGATTTTTCTCATCTGTTTTCTGACTACTTTTACCACCAACTAGGCTTGGATTTTAAGATTTTGTTACACGTTTTATTAAAGCAGGATGTGTGTAAAACACTTGCAATGCATCAAAACTATTGCGTATAGCTCAGAGAAGTAACTGAGAAAAATAGGATAGAATTCCGTTATAAAACAGTGCTGAAATCCCACTCTAGGAGTGCTTGATAGTCAGTTTTCCAGTTATCTAATTATAAATGCATGGAATAAAATAGGTGACAAGTGAGGTTATATTCTTAGAAAAAAAATAGCTCCCTTTATTATCTACCATGTGCTATGTGCTTTGCATATTTTTATTCATTTACTGCTTAAAATAGCTCATATGGTAGATATTATTATCCCCATTTCTTAAATGAGACAATTTAGACTCAGAGGAATAAGGAAACTTGCCTAAATTCACATAGCTAGTAAGTGGCAGGGTTGAAATTTGAACTAAATTCCTTTTAACTTACAACATTTTCCTCTGACCGCTCCCCAGAAATGCTTTTTAGTTCTCATGATATAACATGTTCCTCTCCAATTTCTTATCACCCAATACAATTTTAGTAGTGATTACCATGCTATCTTTTGTCATGGCATCTGCTATTTGGACTTCAATGTTGTTACTTGGATCCTAAGTTTAATATTCTAGGTAAACAAAAATTATTTATTTCATAGTTTGCAAAATATAATCTCCAACAAATAGATTCATTTCTTAATGCCTCTGAGTCTTGTGCATGTATCTACGATTGCATCCATGACATTGTAGTGTAATTTTTTATCTGCCTGTCATCTGAGGCTGTACATACTGGAAAGCAGGAATTATACCTCTAAATTTTCTGTGCTCATCGTTTAGTACATTGCCTGACACATTAATAAATATTATTGACCTAAACAAATGCTATTAGAAGAAATATTTGGATTTGTCTTGATAGAGGAGCAGATTCTTGGAAAACTTAGTGTCTCAACCTATTCAAAACAGATTCAAAGTATAAACATGACAGCATTTGAAGTCCTCTCTGAAGGAAGTGTTGATTTAAAAACTGCTGTGTCAAGCAGCCTTGTCCAAAAATGATTTCATAATCTCACTCTGGGTTTCCTGGATAAGAAGCCAGATGAGACTGGAAGCTTGCTCTTCTCTAAGAGGTAGGTACTTGACCAAAACCTAGCTTCCTGTAAGACTTGTGGCTTCTGCCTCCTATCCAGAGGGTTACTATTTTCCATTGGCCCCAGGTCCTTAGCTTCAGATGACTCCTGTAGACGGTTGGCATCCAAATCTAGAATGCTTAGCATTAAGCAGGTTGCTTACGCCTCTTGACAAAGTTGCTCTCATGCATGCCTTGTAAGAGTGACGAGCAGGTAGGTTCCTTTGCCTGGAAATTTTACCCACAATGCATCCAGTAGAGCATGTGGTCCCGGCGTCTCTGTGGGGACAGTGGGAGGATCAGAAGACTCATGACTTTTCTTCTTGCTGACCTCTGGCTTTTAAATTTCCTCAATTCTTTAACTTACAACCTTGCAAAATCTGTCTTGAGCCCTGGCTCATGACAGGTGCCAAACACAAAGGGACCCATCTCACAGGAAAAGAGTAACAATAAAGCAATAGTGACATGATAAAAACAGATTATTAGCAATTACTGAGATCTCTTGAGTACTTTCAAGGCCAGTTCTAAACGATGTTCATGTATTAACTCTTTTAATCCTCACAATAACTTTATGAGGTAGGTATAATTGTTACTTCCATTTTACAGACAAATAATCATAAAGAGAGGTTTAACTTGCCCGAGATCACACATCTGAAAATTGTCTTTTAAGGCAGTCAGATAAGAAATGTATATTTTTTAAAGTAATTCACAAAATTGCTTAAAAGATGTATCGTTCTAACAGATTTTTAAATTTATTCATCCAAACGGATAGATGTTAAACACTTAACATGCACTGCTGACCATTCTGTGTTCAAGGGATAACGTAACCAGTCAGATAACGTAACCAGACAGGTAATCAAACAGATATACCTGTCTCTAAGAAATGTATTATCTATTGAGAGTGACCAGGGACCATGAATATGAGAAGTGCCACATAGAACAAGCTGTTCTGGGAGCATGTGGGAGAGGTACCTAACCCAGCCTCAGGAAGACTTCTCGCAGGAGGTGACTGGACCTTAAGGGGTATGTGAAAGGGTGGAGGGCCAAGTGGGCAGGTTGAGGAAAGGAGATGTGATCTAGAATGCAAGTAGATTTAGGTGGCTAGAATAGTCTTCAAAGAGAGGAATGGTGAGTTTTGAGGTTGGGAGGTTACATAAAATTATGTTTCTTGAGATCACGAAGGATTTGGCATGATATAAACTTAGACTTCATGCAAAGGGGAAAAGGATTTTAGAAAGTAAATTTTGTTAGATTTCCCATTTAGAAAAGCTCACTGTGGCTGCAGTGCGGAGAGTGCACTGGGGAGTTGAAGGATCCAGGAAGGAGCTTTGCCGTGGTCCAGGCCTTAGTGGAAGCAACAGCTGTGGTGTTCAAGAAGTGAACTGATTTGACAGAACTGGGCTGAGATTAGATGTGACAAGTAGAGGGAGGAGACAGACAACTTCTAGAATTTTGGCTTCGTCAGCTGGTAAAGAGAGAGGACAGAGGAGAAGAAGCAGTTCTGGGACTGGAGTGATGATGAGTTCAATTTTCTATGAGCTTTCTGGTTTCAGATTCAACATATATACCTTTGAGAGTTTATTATGTGTCAAGTTCAGAGCTAGGTGTTTTAACACAGTTTACCTAATTTAGGTCTCAAAATACTTTATTATTTGAGTATGATTGTACACATCTTATAGGTAAGAAAACCAAAGCTCAAACTGATTAAAAGATTGGGTCAATATCACATAGTAAGTAATTTCATGAATAATAGATTAATATTATCATCACGATAGCCTCTCGATCACAGTAGTGGTAGAGAAAATCTGTCCTGAGTCTTGCACCACATCTCTGACTCATTCCCCCAGAATTAGACCTTGAGGTGTCTTTGTGTGACTTATGTACTCCATGCTTTCACTATCACCTATCTGCTTATGACCTCCTTGTCTGCAGCTCTAGCTCAGCTTTCTCTCCAGATTTCTATATTTATCACCTATAGGATATATCACTTCATAAAGGTATCTTGGATTTATTTTGTGCAAAACTAAACTCACTCTTCCTTTGGGATTTTTGTCCTTTAGGAATGGTACTGCCATTCTTCTAGTGATTCAAGTTAGCGGTCAGGGAGTCATCTGGGCCTCTGCCTTTCCTGTTGCTCAAAATTAACTCATCATGCTGATTCTCCTGCCTTCATAAAATTTAAATCTGTTCCATTTTTCATTCTGTCTTCAAATGATTTATTTCCCATTTTGATCACTGCAAAGGCCTCCCCATTGGTCTCCTTGCTTCTCCTTTTCCTCCACCAATCATCCCCCATGATGCAATGAAACAATCCTACTGAAGTGGACCTGTGATCATGTTCCTCCCACATCTGAATTTCTGCAATGGCTCACCATGTGCCTGGCTCTCAGTCCTCACCTTTGCTGTGTGCCGTTTTACCCTTGGCTCCAGCCAGTACAAAACATTTGTAGCCTCTCAGCTTGGGGGCACTGAGCTCCTCCAGAGCAGTGACTGTTTCTTTGTTCCATGTGTTCCCAGCATCTAGCACAATGCCTTGTTAAGTCAAAGAATGGAGTGCCAATTGACATACGTGATTTATGAAAGCTGAATTTTCAGAGAAGCTTGAGAAATCCTATATTAACCTTTATCTTCATAAACATTTCCTTTGTGGAAAGTTTTGCTTTAGAAGTATATTCTGATTCCCTAATTAAGGACTGACAGGGAGCAGCATATGGGGTGCTTTGTCTAAAAGACTAATTGAGGTTTGTTGTTTTAGGATACGAAAGGGTGGTAATTAACTAGAGAGAATTTTGTAACATTTTGGTTTTATGATATTTGTAGGCTGTCATCCTTTGGGAGAAGAGTTATACAAGGTTATACCCTTATTTTAAAATGTAAGAAGAAAATTAAAATAATGTGAAAAAATATGAAAATGACTGCAATGATAATTTTTATGAAAAGTTAGAAGGAATTAGATTCTGCCAGAAATTATTATCTTAAACCTGGCTGCTTATTCTAAATAGATCATACCGGTTTCTTGTCATTGACATCACAATTTTTAACAACCTAGAATCAACAGAAGGCTCAGTTGGGGCACATAGCAGGCTGTTCTGCTCTTGCTGAATCTGATGAGTTTTCCAATTTTCTTGATGGTTTCTGAATCAAAGAAGGCAATGCACATCTTATATTAAGGAAAACAAGTATTAGACAGTCAATAAGAAGATATTGAGACATCTCTGAACAATACTATTGAGCAAGGACTGCTTAGACTCTGCAGGGTATCACATTTTTACGTTATAAGGCTGCTAGGTATCGCCAAAAGAGAGGCACATTGAATTTAGTTATTTATACAGTCTTTTAAAAAGAAACTGTCTCAAAATTTAACAAGGGATGAAATGTACACTAGAAAATGGAATGTGAAATGATTTTATTTTATCTTTCTTCTAAATATTTTCACATCTCTGTGGAAAACCTATAATTTCAGGTAGAAGGGGGATTGCAAAGCAGACAGTCACAGTCTATACTTACTTTTTGTGATAACGATTACTTATACAGATTAGGAAATTTATATTCATAATACAGTAACACTGAAAACACTGGTAATGTATTTTCCTGGTGTGCAATATAAAGATTGTGTCAACATGAGCCAAAAAAAAAAAAAAAAAAAAAAAAAAGAGAGAGAGAGAGAGAGAAGGAAAAGAAGAAAGGCAGAAGAAAAGTGGTTGTAAGTAAATAACACTTGTAATTTTATACTTTCTGATATGGCTTGACTGTGTCCCCACCCAAATCTCACCTTGTATGGTAGCTCCAACAATCCCCACATGTCATGGGAGGAACCCAGTGGCAGGTAATTGAATTATGGGGGTGTGTTTTTCCCATGCTGTTCTCGTGATGGTGAATAAGTCTCATGAGATCTGATGGTTTTATAAAGGGCAGTTCCCCTGCATATACTCTCTTGCCTGCCACCATGTAAGACATGCCTTTACTCCTTTTTTGTCTTCTACCATGATTGTGAGGCCTCCCCACCCATGAGGAACTGTGAGTCCATTAAGCCTCTTTCCTTTATAAATTACCCAGCCTCTGGTTATTTCTTCATAGCAGTGTGAAAATGGACTAATATACTTTCTCATTCAATATTTTTCAACGTTCAGAATGTATAACTCAGTTAAAAGTAATCAAATGTCAAATGAAATTAGATATACTAGTAAAAAGATAGAAAAAAGGGGTTACAGTGATGAAATATTTAGACACAGAAAACACTTTTTTCAGAGACTAATTTGTTATTTAGCCTAAGATTTTCTTTTAAGATTTTCTTCTTAGCTGTAAGATTGAAAAAAAAAAAAAAAACAACTTTCTTAAAATCCTACATTTAAGACAATTCTCCATCATTTCTTTTTGGAAGTCACAATAGCATGTCAAGGACGTGTATAAAATGGAAAGCGTTGGTCCTTTAGGAGGTCTCTTTTTTTCAGATTGTTCAATGAGAGGATGAAATGAGGAACAACATGTAGGACTCTCATAGGTCAAAAAGTTGTTGATGACATGATTTATCATTTAAAAAATCTTCATCCCTAACAGTTTAAAGTCTGATTCAGTTTGTAAGTCATGGAAACATTAGAGAAGGAGTTGCCTGAAACCTCACTGAAGTCCTAAGCTGTCACTAACCAAGCTCTGCCTTTGGGCAAGTCTCTGACTCATCATTGACAAAGAAAGGAGGACTGGATTCTGTTTGCAATAGTACCTTTCACCTCAAAAATCTATGTTTCTGGTCATTGAAACCAAAGATTTAGTCTGTAGAAAATTTGGTAACATCTCTAGATCTGGAGTTTCTGTAAATTTAATTCTGGATTTGGTCTCCATTCTAAGGAATATTTCTCACAGAGTTCCAAGTGCTTAGATGGACCTCTATGCTGAGACAAAAATACAGACAGAATACAGCATATATCCTCGTAAAGTAAAGCTAGGAAGATTTGGGGTACCACAGTGTTTCTTACTATGCCAGTTCCTAGACAACAAATCACATTTTTGAAAATACAAGGACACATTCCAAATCTACTTTTCTGAGACTATTTTTTTCTTTAAGAAGCTGATGTTTTTAAGACTTAGGGCCACTTCCCAAGCACTCTCTGGGAAAAAATGAGATTTCTTCACTGGTGGATCATTTTGATTTTAGAAAAATAGTAGACAACTCTAAATAATACATTTCCTGGCTCCACTAAAATCTCCAAAAGCTAGGGAAAACTAGATTATGACTACAAAGAAAAAGGGAATTTGAAAGTGCCCTCTTTGTAAACGCTCCAAAGAGCATGAAAATGAATAAAAATCATAGGATCTAAAGCTAGTAAACACATTTCTTCCAAATAGAAATTAAAGGTATAATTAATTATTTATGAAAATATTGCTGGCATGTACACATGTTCTAGTTTTGTGGTCATTCAGTTAAAAAAATTTTCCCTTGAAAGTTATACTGTGGAAGTACCATATTGGTTACTGGTTTCTTCTCCTTGAAACTTATTCGAATTGTTTATGATTGATTACATCTCATAATATTCCCTATTATTCTTGCCTCTATAGCAGATGTGCCTCATACTCATGTGATTAGTATGTATTTAATTAAAATACTGCGATAGCCTATTTACCAACAGTAGGAATTACTGAAAAGTTAGGAAAAGGAAGGGCTTTTTGAAAATTCCTTTGGTAGAATACATATTCAAATAAATGTAAAAAGCTTTCTGTAATATGGAAGGTTGAAATAATATAAATGGGCTTTTAGCAATTTACTGTAGTGTCTTACACAGATCATTACACAAGGACCATTACATAATAAAGTAGAATTTGGAAAATCTAATCAGAGACAAAAATTGGAAATGACTGGACTCTCCGAGTCATAAAATCATGCTGCATTTCAGGTAAGTGGATTCTACATATCCACCATTCTTGCCTGAAGTACTGACCCATAATTGAGAAAGGTTAAAGAATTATGAGGACAAACAGGAAGTACAGTAAAAGGTTATTTTCTTCCTTCTTAAATTTGGAAAAACTAATCAATTCAGCTAAGATCAAAAGGTTGTTTCCAATCACATCACCTATAAAAATAAAATTCTAATGACAAACTCCATATTCTTCCCCCTCAGGTAAGTTTCAGAAAGCAATCTAAAGCAAAACTCATTATTATTTAAAAGCATTTGAAAAGCAAGGAGGGAAACATAAATGAAAACAAAAACACCGAGAAGCATCCTGTTTCCTAGTAAACCTCAAATGAGATGCTCCCTGATAGCAGTTCTCTTTTTGGGAAACTGAACTAGTTTGGTAGCTAGCATATGCCTAAATGATACCATACCCAGGAGGCATTTGGGCTTCAAACTGCTTCAAGGTGATTTTTATTTTTTAACATCATCATGTCAGGGGAAAGAAACAAAACAAAACAAAACCCAAGACTCCAATCTTACATTTAGGTCATTAGCTTGAGCTAAGTCACCTCTCATTTAAGTGTCGCTACTTTTTTCTCTACATATGAGCTCTGTGGGGATTTGGTTATTTAATGTTGCCTGCTGTTCCTGTTTTGCTTCCATTTTCTTCTGTTAAGTACATTACGTGGTGTAAGTGTTGGAGGGAAGAACCGCAGTGCCCTTGGTATCATCTTTGGAGCATGTGTAACTCCAGCATTACAGTGCACTTCCATTATGTAGTAAATAATAATTATTTTGAACTTGGATGAAAATAACATAAAACATTACCCTGAAATACCTTATAAAAAAGAAAAAATCTTCATATGCTGGAAAACAGCAAGGGACTACACACTTTCAAGGTACTTGTGAAATGTTTCTGGTAATAGGCTAAATATGTCAATCTTTAAAATTTGATTTTAAGCTACTGCCTTAAATATTTTTAAGAAATACAATAGTAGTATGGTACACTTTATACATTTTAACATCAAGACAAAAATCCTGTGGAAAATATTTATATTTCCAAACAACTGGTAGTCAATCCACATTCTTTTGCTAATAGGAAACAATAAAAATACTACCCTTGTGATAGAGTAGCAAGCATCATTAAATGTGCTTTGATCTCATTTTGTAGAACTGTGATATGAAGACTCCTTTGAAAATTAGACTTCCACAATAGAGCTTAATGGGTAAAAGCATGCATTTTGGAGTAAGCAGGGGGCCTGAACTTTTGTGTTATCACTAACCAGCTATGTAACCATGGGTAAGCCACTTGTACTCTCTAAGCCTCAGTTATCTTATCTAGAAATGGGATTAATAATGGTTACCTACATCAGAGAAAAATCTTGAAAATTAAATGAGCTAATAATATAAAATACTTGGCTCATAGTACGTCCAGAAAATGTAAGCTATTATTACCATTGATTAAACACCTATGTACCAGATACTTTACACATATTATGTCTAATTCTCTCAAATTCCAGAGCTGGGCATTTTGAAACTCATTATACCCAGTATCTCAGAAAGCTTTAACAACTTGCCTAAGATTATATGGCTAGTGAATTGTGGATCTGGGATTTGAACCCAGATCTTTCTAGCTAGAAAGCAGTGGCTCTTAACTGGGGGTGATTTTTCCCTCCATCTTATGTTGATGACTGGACAACATCTGGGACATTTTTTGTTGTCACAGCTTGGGAGGGTTTTACTGGCACCTGCTTCTTAGTGGCTGAGTATGCTGCTAAATGTGCTGCAAAGCATGTAACATATTTATCTGCAAAGAATTATCTGGCCCCAAATGTTAATAGTGCTAAGGTTGAGAGATCTTGTTCTAAAGCCCGACTGGTCTTTTCAATATAATCTGCTGCCTCATTAGAATATAGTGATTCACAATGTTAATATTTTGCTGTCACTTGATACTGAAGTAAATAAAGTTGCTCTTGAAAATGATGTGTATCAAAAAAGTAATATGCACCTTCTGACAGCACAACTGCATTGCTTTGGGGAATTCCTCCCTCACTCGAGGTAATTATGGGGAAACTGCCAGTTACAGTGCTCCGACTACCTATGAATGCACAGACTGGCATATAAACCTAGCTGGGGCAATCATAGTATCCATTTCCCTGGCATGGTTTTGTTTTAGTGTTGGGCAAGGTCCTAACAAAGCCAGCCAGAGTCTCCTCTGGGATTGGTGTATGAATTTTCACAGAAAGAAGGTCTCATTTTGCTGGGGTTGCAAAGCCAGAATACTGAGCCCTGGAGTGTAAAGAAGCAGACAGCGAAGAACTTAGCAGTAGGAGAGAATGAAGTCAATGCCCCTAGCGACGCACTAAAAATCCTGCATGAGCCTCTCTCTGGATTGAGCAATGCTGGACCACCTTCTTAGTTTCATGATGAAAAAATTTCCTAATTTTTGCTTATGTTACTTTGGGTTAGGTTTCTTTCATTTATAATCAAAAGAACCCTGAAAAACAGTCTGCATGCTATGCTTTCTTGGCATATATAATGTATCAAACAATAACTGTATTTTCACACAGTATTGTTTCCATTAAAAAAAAAAAAAGTAGAAGGCACAGAATCTATCCTTAATGAGTCTACATTCTATTTGGTGGTGGGGATAGACTTAAAAATACCAGAATTTTATCTCTTTACCTACATAGTGGGTTCTTTGAGAGTGAAAACTGCATTTTCTTTTTCTCTCTCTCTCTCTCTCTCTCTTTTTTTTTTTAAGATACGGGACTTCACTCTGTCACCAGGCTGGAGTACAGTGGCACATCATGGCTCACTGTCACCTAGAACTCCTGGGCTCAAGCCTTCTGAGTAGCTATGACAGTAGGTGTGCGCCACCACACCCAGCTAATTTTTTCTACATTTTTAGAGACAGGGTCTCGCTATGTTTCCCGCACTGGTCTGGAACTCCTGGGAAGTGATCTTCCCACCTCAGCCTACCAAAGCATTGATTATATGTGTGAGCTACTATACTTGACCTACCGAGAACTGGATTTTCTAATTACCCATCCCTACCCACATGCACATTTGGTCTAATGACTGGCGCATGCTTAGTAAGTAATTGCTGAATGGCTAAGCAGATGGCAACTGCTGTTATATTTTGTTAGGTCTTTTATGGACTAGTTCTGTGTACTCTTTTTTTCTTATTTCCTTTCCCTAAAGTATAATACCACTGACCTTTGGGAAACTCATTATATTATTCACTAAAACGGATTCTGCAGACTCAGAATTGCTCATTGTAATAAAATATACAATAGTCTGCAGAACGGAGAAACTCATAAAAACAATCTGAAATTTCTTAAACTAATTTAAAATCATAAAGCATGGTAATATTCCATTTGATCTGTATGAATAGCTTTGTTAAACTCACTAAATTGTCGTAAGAATATAAAATATTCTCACAGAACATAGTCAAATTTGTATTGTCTATCACATTTTCATTTAAAGTAGGCCTTGCTTGGAAAAAGTCAAACATAATACCATATTTTGATCAAATAAATGAGAAATGCAGGACAGATAGGGAATAGCCAGTATTTGGAGAGAGCAGCTGGGAAGTTTTTGATTAAGCTATTTCTGCTTCCAAACAAAATCCTGGTTACAGGATCTGTCACAGTTATGCTGACTTCCAATATGTGAAGCTAAACAGAATTTCAACTCTCTTTACTGCAGCAGCAAAAAAATATTCACAAGATACATAAAAGATTTTAGCTCTTACTATTTTCCTGTAGTCTTGGATTGATGTGAGGACCTCAAGGTTTGGGTTTCTTTTTTTCACCCCCCAGGCCTCCATCCTCTTTTTTCTCCCTTTCCCAGATTCTTGCTTGGATATTCTTTGGTAATGCACGTCAAGACCATGACAATACAACAGCTTAAACGCTACCTGGTGGAAAAACCACCACGCTCTGGGTGGAGGAAGAGTTCAGTCTTGTGCTGTGAGCACTGGCAATCCTGAACGAATGAGAATGAGCTTAATGTTGGAACTCTATTCCTGGCTGCAGCATCTTCTCCCAGTTCCAGATAGAGCCTCTGTGGCCAAATGAGGTTTAATAGACAAAAATCACTCTCTAAACGGTCATCTTGGACACAGATCACCAATATACATGGCCAGAATGGCTGGGCAAACTTTTGGGCAAGATCCAGGAAAGGAAGGGGGGACAACAAGGTTTGGACTACTTTAGGCTACAATTATTAAGAGCAATTTACATGGTGGTCTATGTTGAAAACTACACATTCGGGCAAAAGCTGCTCTCCTAAAAAATCTGTCTTGTGGTCTGGCATCTTCATTTGTCCTTCTGTTTTGTGGACATCCTATCTAATTCTTGGCACCTCTGCAGAGATTCAGGAAAGTCCTAAACATCAGAAAAGAATATTATGAATCATTCCTTATTCCATTTGCTGAGAAAAATATAACAATGATTTCTTCAGAGATTATAAAATCATAGCATGTTACTGTTAAAGTGGACATTAAAAATCATGTAACCCCTTTCTTGTATTTATTGAAAGTGAGGCACTTTTAAAGTTAAGTGTCTTTCATGGTTGAGTTATAGTTCACATAACCGTGACCATGGTTACTAAATGGGTGGTGCCATAATCTGGGGGACAGGGGCTGGGCGCGGTGGCTCACGCCTGTAATCCCAGCACTTTGGGAGGCCGAGGTGGACGGATCATGAGATCAAGAGATCGAGACCCTCCTGGCCAACATGGTGAAACCCTGTTTCTACCAAGAACACACACAAAAATTAGCCGAGCGTGGTGGCGGCGCCTGTAGTCCCACCTACTTCGGAGGCTGAGGCAGGAGAATGGCGTGAACATGGGAGGCGGAGCTTGCAGTGAGCCGAGATTGCACCACTGCACTCCAGCCTGGGCAACAAAGTAAGACTCTGTCTTAAAAAAAAAAAAAAGAAAAGAAAAGAAAATAAAAATCTGGGGGGCAGGAAAAATCATAGCACTGCTCTTTATATTTATTTGTATCCTCCTGTTATAAGAATGTTTATGAATGTCTAATAAGAATGATTATGACCTTTATGACCATAAACAATGACTTTTATGAATACATTTTACAATATATATATATTTAAATCAACACCCCAATTCTTATTCTCTTCTCTTGCTTTTTTCCCCCATAGCAGTGATTGTCATGTTATATACTATGTCTCCTATTGATTTTGTTTATAGTCTGTCTCCCTCCCATTAGAAAGTAAGCTCCATGAGGGCAAGAAACCACTGGCCCTGTGTGAGGAGCTACATGGACTGTAAACAAAACCAACATGAAAGATACAATTATTCCTCTTCTCCTTGCCCATGGCCTATTCTAGAAGTTTATTGGAATTATTTTCTAAGAGCATTAATAAGTCACCACTATGAGATTTTAAGGAAATATGTCACTTCTCTATGCCTCAGTTTCATGACCAATAAAGGGATTGGACTAGATAATCTTTACAGTCCCTTCCATATATAGTGTTTGTTCTCTGGTGAAAGCCTAGTTCCTAGAATAGAGAAGGCATTCACTAAATAGTTTTAAATGAATATATTAGTACAGTAGTACTTGTATGTAATCTGCAAATAAATAAACATATGCCATCTATGGATGCTCAAGAACTTCTTACTGATACCAGTATATTAGTAAAGTTTGGGGCCCTCTGAATTAGAAATTTAAAAATTTTTAAGTCTTCTGGGAACTGGTTAAGACAATAACTAAACAGAATACCAGTTAGGGAGGTTACTTGAGGTGCAGCCTCTTCTGTGCATTGAAGACTGTAACTCATCTGTAGGAGGACTTTTTATTCTGGGCATTTGCTTGAATGGCCTATTTTAGTTGTGTTAAAATAGGACAAGCAAGCAAGCATTATCTTGAGTTTCGGGCAGAAGAGGAACTATGGTGACTGAAACCAGGGCTTTTACTACCTAAGGTAACTGATTAAAAACAAAACAAAACAAACCAACAAAATCCCAAAACATGGGTTCCTTTTGAAAGTGAAGGAACAAGTTTATGCCTCTGGAATTCAGTTTTAGGAAAAACTGGAAAAGCAGTCAGGAACAGCCCCAAACAAAGCCCAGTGGCTTTGAAGAGCAAAGGGAAGAGCAAAGGGCTTCTTCAAATAAGATTCCCTGATGAATAGTAGACTGTAGGCAAATGACGCAGATCCAAAAAGTCTAAGTGTTGGGGGCGTGGAGCAAAGGTTCCTGGTTACGGTGCACTTTGTCCTTAAGGGCAAATGCTCTGCAGGGCCCAGCCACACTGGCTTTGCAGTTTGATGTGCTTTGGAGAACAAGGACTGAGCAGTGTGTTTGGCCTCAAACCTGCTGCTGTGTTGGCTTCTGGACTTAGCATTTTCCACAGAGTCAGTAGACACCCACAGTACTAAGGAGTCAGTTTCAAAAGCAGTACCATATGGCAGGGAGAAACACTAGCCATCGCCAGCCAACCAAAATCCAATCTCATCTATGCCTGACATTAGAAAAGGATACATTTTCTCTGTAATTAAGTCCTTAAGATACTTGGACAATTTGAGATTGGACGGTGTGAGGTGTGGAGGTGTGTGTGGGTTGCTTAAGTTGTGTTAAAACTGGCAAATGAGATGTGGCGATAGTGTTTAGGGATTATCTATAGTTACATAGTCTTTGTTTTCACCTATGAACATTCAGAATCACATTAGAGGTGATTTCTCATTACCATTGTATCAGAAACCATCACATACTTTGAGAAGAGCAGGTGAGTAGACGAAGCCTGAATTTTGAGATGAGAAAGTGAGAACTTAAAATATAATGTCAGCTCTGACAGTACATTTACATGCATTTGTCAGAGTACCTGTATCTTTTGAATACTATCTCTATCGCTGTGGATAGGTCACAGGGGTTAAATGTGTGAATTCTCCTGTTCTATAATATTATAGTATCAACCACCAAGGTAGTTTTATAGATAAAATAGAAACAAAACAATTTGCAACAGGGGTCATGTATCTCAAAAGAACCGTACTAGATGGCATATATTGACAATGCATTGCCTGAAAGCATTCACTTTTTTCCCTCTAAGTCATATCTAGTCTAAATTAATTTGCTCTTTACAGTGGTGCATTGAAATGTCCTAAGGAAGAAATGAAAAGTAAACATTACTCTTTCTTTTCTCTCACGTGTAGGTCAAGGCTATTGCATAAACACAGTCAAACATCATTAGAACAAGCGTGGAAATCTCAGATGTAACATGTGGATCAGGCACTCACATGGCACAGCCTGGCGGCTGTCCCTGAGGACACCAAATACATTTCAGAGTGAAAGGTTACTCAGCTTCTCAAACTCAGCCACAGATCATGAGCAGCTCTCAGGAAGTTAAAGGCCAATCTGAGTGAGGACAAAAGGTATATTTCCCCCTCAAGCTAATGTGTTTACATTCACAAAATGGCAGTTTAACTATTGGCAGCACTTACATCTTGGTTAGACATTTCCCAATAAGGTCTCTCTCCATAGGACATGACCTCCCACATGACAATGCCATAGCTCCATGCATCACTTGCTGAGGAGAATTTTCTGTAGGCGATGGCTTCTGGGGCTGTCCACCTGATGGGGATTTTTCCACCCTGGAAAACAAATTGGAGATTTCTTAGCTGGCTTATCAATGTATTAAAAACAAAATGGTATTCCAATTAAATATTTTTTATTAGAAAGATCTAAATACTTCATAATAGCACTGGCATTTTAAATTAAAACCAAAAGAAAGCCAGAATAATGTTAAAATGTCAGAAATATTTCCTATAATTATTCAGTAAAAATAGCTTTAATGGGAAATAAGTCACACTTCAGAAATATTTTATTTCATTCATTAGAGAAATTTATTTTTACTTTAGATTCACACAATTAACCCCTCTATAATGCCATTTGAAGAAAGTTCCAGATTATAGGACATTAAAACTAAATATTCAACACTCATTAAACATTGTATTGCATTTATAAATAATAATGAGAATAATCTCTAACTTAATTGAAGACAAGTGCTTAAATACAGAACGGAAACATTCTCTACCAATTCAATACTTATCAGAATTTTATTTCGTTCCCTTTCTTTCCTTTACATCTGCTATGATTACATTTATTTTATATGAAAACATTCTTAACTAGTATATAAGCGCACCTTGAAAGGATCATCTTTCTTTCAAAACTTTAATACAGCTTATATTTTATTCTTCAATTTCAACTTAACATTTTAACATTAAAGGAATTAAATTGCATGAATTTAATCTAAAGGTTCAAGAATTAAAGTCTGCCACTGTGTTACACTTAAATTTTATTAATATTTATTACATTTTATATCTTGAAACACTCTATAAATCCTTTTTTACTGTAATGACAAGAATAAAACAAATCATCCATTTGATTTACAATCTTTAAAATTCCTGCAGCTCCAAACTGCGAGTTGAGGGGACGAAAGCAGCCCTAGCGCCACTAGATGGCGGAAGAGAACAATGAGCAGCTCCCAGATTGCTGTCTTAAACCATGGAGATGGCTTAGGTTCATAACAAAAATTATTTTTGACTGTCAGAGCCCACCACAAAGGGATTGTTTCAACATTGTCCATGATCATGATCACATAATCTGATCACCCACTGTGTGCAAAGCCTGGTGCAAGTAGGGGTGGAAAGAAATAAAAGTGTGTTCTTTGGCCCTTAAGGAATTTAGGTTAAATATCTTTAAAGGTGAAACTACTAATTGAGTGATCTAAACATTCCTTATTTAGTAATATTTAGTAAACACTACTTACTCGGAAAAAAGGGATTAATCCAAAATGGGTACAATTTAGGTTTCACAAGGCACAGGAGAGCATTAATGGAACCCTCATTTCAAAGACTAGTAACATGGAATTGTTAGAAGAAACCTTGGGGAAAACACCTTGAATCCAATCCCCTGATTTTACAAGTGAGCAAACTGAGACCAGGTTTAGAAATTTCAAGGTTTAGAAATTTCTCACAGTATTATTCGGTACCTTATGTATACTAATGCTATCATATGATGTAAAGGTGTAATACTTAAGCACAGGGATTCTGTAACCACATATCAAAGCAGCCCAATAGAAGGAAGCCTGAAGCCTGAGGTTTTCATGCGTTGGGGCAAAGGTTAAAGGCAGCACCAAATTAAGACTAGGAAATTAAATTTACAAAGTTGGTGACAGTAGCTTAAGAGTGTTGTGGGTCAGGGAGTTGCAAGGGGAGAACATTCATTCTTGAACCCAAAGTAGGGTAGCCAGATAAAATAAGGGACTCGTGGTTAAATTTGTATTTCAGACAAATAACAAATAATTTTTCATTATAAGTATGTTCCACATGGGAATTTTTTGGTATAAGTACATCCCAAATATTATATGAGACATGTTTAAACTTAAAAAACACCCCAAATCATTGTTTATCTGTAATTCAAACTTAACTGGGCACTTTTATTTGCTAAATCTATCTACCCTAATCCAAAGTACTAAAAGCATTCAGGAATGAGAACACTGCAAATGACCCAACCGAACATAAAGTCATGTTCTAAAAACCGGGTGTGATCTTCACAAGGGGGTAAGGATACCTCTACTTGTATTTGTGCACCAATACTACAGTATTCTTGTTTTATTGTATGTTTGTGACTAAAGTGCCTCAGTCTTGTGGCTCTGCATATTGAAACTATTTGAGTAAGATTCAGGTTTGTTTCCAATATGGAAGCCACATTTCCAGAAAATAAAGACCAAATTTGTCAATTTGACTCAAGAACGCATACAAGGGCAGCAGTCCCATCTGGCATTTCTCATGCTGGATCTTTTCCTTTGTTCCAGAAAACAATATGTAAAAGTGTGAATTGCTAGCCTGTCTGGCTGTTTCTTTGCTAAATCTTTGTGGGTTCTATTAAGATAGGCCAAAAAGCAAGTCAATGGTTATTTTATGTTCATTCACTCATTCACTTATAAATGATACTTCATATAAATTATTCACATATAAATTTATATTTTGAATAATTTGATCACATATAAATGAAAACTTTATCACTTTCCTTCATAAGACTTTTTTCTTCAAGGGGAAGATATTACAGAATATTTGATTAATGGCATTGCTCCCTGTTATGAACTGAATTCTGTTCCCCTAAAATTCATACATTGAAGCCCAAACCCCCACTGCAACTATATTTGGAGATAGGGTCTTTAAAGAAGTAATCAAGGTCAAATAAATTTATAAGGTATGGCCCTCATCTAATATGACTGTGTCCTTTCCTTATAAGAAGATGAAAAGGTATCAGAGGCATGCAGGCACAGAGAAAAGGCCATTTAAGGCCATTCTCAAGAAGAAGCCATCTGTAAGCCGAAGAGTGGGGCCTTCCGAGAAGCCAAGCTTGTCAGCTCCTTGATCTTGGACTTCCAGTCTCTAGAACTGTGAGAAATAAATTCCTGTTGTTTAAGCCACCTGGTCTGTGGTGTTTTGTTACGGCAGCCCTAGCAGACTAATACTCTACCACTATAAAAAAACTTTTTTTCAAAATACTTTGTTAAAATGAACAACATTACAAAATGCACAGTGCATCTTTATTTAAAATTTTATTTCAACTGTTGCCTTTTAAAATTATTTATTTATTTATTTTGAGATGGAGTTTCACTGTTCTTGCCCAGGCTGAAGTGCAAAGGCATGATCTTGGCCCACAGCAACTTCTGCCTCCCGGGTTCAAGAAATTCTCCTGCCTCAGCCTCCCGAGTAGCTGGGATTACAGGCACCTGCCACCATGCCCAGATAATTTTTTTGTGTTTTTAGTAGAGACAGAGTTTCACCATGTTGACCAGGCTGACCAGCATGGTTATGGTCCATGTTGAACTCCTGACCTCAAGTGATCCACGTGCCTTGGCCTCCCAAAGTGCTGGGATTATAGGCCACCACACTCGGCCAACAACTATTGCCTTTAAATGGAAAGTATGAACTGGAATACATCTTAAAATAAAACATGAAAAAATTGGACATAAGTTTAATGTAGGAAATAGAATTCTAATTAACAAAATGCATGATAATATGAACCCAATGGTATGCATAAACTAGAATAATTCTGAGCATACATGGAATAGGGATAGGAAAGCAGTCACACCTTTTGTTCCAATGGGAGGATGTATACTGGATACAGTTTATATCTAATTGCAAGATGAGGCAGAAAGGAAGAAGCCCTTAAGGCTACTGCATAGTCTCCGTTCCTTATGTTAGAGGAAACACAGAAGCACCTGGGTTTTTTCTTTTCCTTTTAATCGAATGGATCAACTTAAACTTTCGTGGCTTGATCTCATCTACATATTTTTGCCCATGATATTGAATCATACACAGAGGTAATGCACTAAGGTACTTTTTTTCTCAAAGCATTAACCACCAGATGTTTGCTTCAGGTTTCAGGAATGAACAAATAGTACTTTAGATTTGAAATCACACTTATTGGAACATTACATGTTGCTTTACCATATGTTTATGAGAGAGAAAAAAGTTACCAAAGATGCTAATCAAAATGACTGAATGTAACTCAAATGACTTCTCATTTACTAATACTTCTCTTACAGAGCAAGCTTAATAACTTAGGGAACAAAAGAAAAACAGAAAATAAGTAAACTGGAGGGGTACTGAAATGTTTATTAGTAAACCTTTTGTGTTTTTTCTGTTTTCCAGGTCATATTCAGAGATTGTTGTCTAACAAGTAGGTAGTCAGTTGTAGCTGAAAAAGTGTAGGTGAGGAAACAAGGAGTACTGTATATTTGTATATCTCTGTCTGCCCTGCATCCCCAGAGTGGAGTTGCATTATAGGTGCATTTAACATCTGAGTATTACTACATAAGCCTCTAATCTTCAGAGGAGAGACCAATCAATTGAAATGTAGTAAGGATACAGAGGCTTAATACTGGAACCAAATGGAAAAATTCCGTAGAGAAGCAAGAACACTTAAAATGTCTCTCTCCATTTCTCATTTACTGGATTTGATGGTTATCTTGAAGGTAAAGGGTTTGAATAGACAGTAATCTGTCTGTAGACTTTTCTTATGTTCTCAATCTATCTCTATAGTACTCAATTAATGAGTATATATTATACTAAAGAATACTTTAAAAAATCCTTAAGAGCAATTTTAACTAAACAATGTTTTTCTTCCTGAAATACAAATTGTAAGACGCAACTTTACTATGGCTCATTGTGTGACCTTAGGCAAAGCGTAATCTCTAGAGTCTTAGATTTCAGAACTGCAAAATGAAGGGATTTGAATTAATGACCATAAAATAGTAAACTATAATGAGTTTTGACATTTGCCTAGAATTTCTCAGCTCCCATTAAATTGCAAAGAGATAGGCCATATGAGCTGGTACCAAGACCGTGTGAGCAGACAGCCTGATGACAGACAGAAAAGGAAGCAAGCACACTTCAGGTTACATCCCTGGCCGATAATTCATGGTTACAGTGGTGATCATGAGTGGTAAGCAAGAGGTAAAGTAACTTAAACACTTTGTTTAAGAAGGCAACAGCATGAATAATGTATACTGGAAAGGTTTGTAACCAAGATATTGACTTTTTCTTCCTTTTTATTTTTTAACTCTTAATGGGTAACCATTGGTTATTTGGAAAGCTTATTATATGGAGTCTTACTGATGTCAGACAAAGAAGGCATTAATATGCTTACTGGAGGATGACTTTAAATTATAATTTCTTGTTGGTGGGATTATGTGTGGCAGAGGTGGTCTTGTTTCAGGAGCTTTGATGGAGAGGTCAGCATTCTGGGGTCTTCTGCCTTAATTCGCTATGGCTTCCCAAAAAGTCACAGCATGATCTCACATTCACTAGTTATAACAGACAACCCTAACTAGGGGGATAGTCTTCTTACTCTTGAGGATCACTGATCTTGAGAGAGAAATCCATCTCTTGCGCATCTCTTCCTAGTTTGTATTCCCCAAATCAACAAATTATTTTATAGTGCAAAATGGTATTATATTGTGCATATGTTTTAAAATTACGTGCCCAGCCTCTTTCAGAGAGGCATGTATATTCCTCCTTTATTGAGATTTACAAATCTAGGGAAACTTTGGTACTCTGGAAAGTTTTATCCTTTTCTGAAATGTGGAGATAATATCTGTCTTTACTTAAAGAAAGACTGAGGGCTAAGAGTGGAATGAATTCATTTACAGTACAAAGAGAAACTTCTCATATTTTGACTTCTAGATATCATTTATTAAGTGGATTAAATGAGATGGTATACACAAAGCACCTCTTAGCAGCCAGCACCCCGTGGACACTCAGTAAATGTTATCTGTTTCCTTAATTATGTATCAAAAATTTGTCTTTTTTTGGACTCACTTGGCTTCCAGGTCACATCGGCATCTCAATTCCTTCATGTGGAATCACTGAACTCACCCTACCATGCCCAGGCTCAGGGATGATCTTCTCAAACAACAGCTTTTAGGAGTCAGAGGTGCAAAGTCAATTCTGCTGATGGACAGTCTCTGAAACAGTTCTAGTAATTCAGACCTTGTCTTGCCCGGTTCAAGAAAATCTGTGTGTCTTGGTCCAGTGAGTTTGGTCCCATGTTTAAACTCCTGCTGTTGTCCTGCCAGTGCCCTTCCGAGACTGGAGACAAATTTATATTTATCTTAGTATTTCACAGGTAGAATTCTGTCATCATATAACATCATTTATGGTTGAATGCTGGCAGGCCAGACTTCTGTCTGCAGCTTGACCTGCCTGATAAGGATTGTGTCTGGATTGCTTGCTTTTCCTGTGTGTTTCTATTCTCTTTCTGAGGTCATGCACACTGGGTAAGCTGTGAAACGTTTGTCCTTGAAATACATACGTAGACACAGTCACGTATGTACATACATGCATGCATGCACATGAGATTGTGCATGTGCATACAATTTTGTATCAATGTCTCAAGATTCACAGATGCCAGATTAAAAACACTCTTACTCTAAGCAAAAGAACCTTTTTTTGGCATAGTATTTTTAAAATATTGGTTCTTAATAACCACTTTTTATAAGCTGATAAGCACTGCAGAAATCGATGGTAAACAACGTTGTTTTAGGTAACAAATATATGAAACTAACCTTTTAAAAAATCTAATATAAGAATTTTTTATCCCTTGTTCCAGGTTTTCATTATGTGTGCTGAGGATCTTCATGAGGGTGTTCACTGAGGTCTCAGGGTTTTATATTTCATGAACCCAGAGCTCACCAACTATTGGTCCTTAGGTTGAAAAAGGCCTGAATTTAGGCTTTTCATGGCTAAGTTATTTTTGTTTTGGTTTCTTAAACTGAAACTAAATGTCTTTAGACAGGGCGTGGGCTCTCTAGAGCATCTGCTCCACCCTCTCACCAAGTCTTTCATCAGACAAACTTGACCTATTTCCATTATCTTCCTGGCCCTGTTGGTGTTGCAGCCCTGTCCCTCCCCCACCCTAACTCTAACCCTACCTTTCCATCCGATTATGAAATACACAATTATCTACTTTTGAAATTTGTTTTACAGTGTATTTTTCATAGAGAATAGGGGCAGATGAGAAACAATTTCAAATAAACATGAATAGCTAAATCATCAGCTTTGTTTTCTACTTGCTAAAAAAATTCTTAACTATGGAAAGACTCTCTTCCTCCTCTCCTCATTTGGAATATTCAGAACTACACTACAATTTTATTCATTGTTTAAATGTATAAGCAGCTCGGTGAAAACTAATTTTTTGTTGTTCCTGTAATAAAACACTGCTTATCATGCTATTCAAACCCTGAAGAATTAGGATCCTTTTCACCTGCTTCCTCTTAAATTGCTCCTGAAAATAACTCATTGCCATCTATTTCTCAGTATTCTCCTTCAGTGAGAACATAGGTGCTACATCATTAAGTGAATAACACTATTCTGGGGGACATCTGTAAAATTAGATTTTCTATTTCATCCTATAAGGTAGATAATGTAGGACACAATGCTACTGCAGTGTGGGAGAATAAATATGTACTTTATTATGAGAATTGCCATTGTATCTGAGTGTAGATAACTTAAACACTACTGACAGTACAGGCAATTTTTTCAAAACAACTGATTGCTTATTATGGTTTTGAAAATATACTGTATGGTAAACACCCAGGGGGACAGCTGATCATATGTTAAAATGAGTTAAAAATACCATTCCCACTATTATCTGGACAGCAGTACTCTTCCTAACATCTCTCTTGAGGTATTCTCTCTTTCCCTTTTTTAAACCCAGTGTATGGAAGACTACCTACCCCAGCCCACCCTCCCCAGTGCATTTTAAATAATGATTTTTAAAGTTTCGTATTTGTAGCATTTATGGTAAAGAACTATGGAAATTAACACAAAAGTAATGAGTTTTCTTTTAAAAAATGCACGACATAAATCATAAAGGGGAGTGAAAGATTAATTATTCCAGGCCATTGGCAATTGTTAATATTGAGATATTTAATACATTAAATCTTTAATGAAAATATAACTCTTCAGATATATAACATTTGACAGTTTTATAAAGCATTTTTATATCAGTGGCATCAATTTGATGTGTAACATTAAAGAGTAGGTACTTTGCTTTCTTATCAGGTTGTACTGTGAGAATAATACTAATATAAAGCAATGATTAATCTCCGTAGCATCTGTGATGATTAATTTTATGTGTCAACTTGACTAGCCTGAGGGATGACCAGATAGCTGGTAAAATATTATTTCTAGTGTGGTTGTGAGAGTGTTTCTGGAGGAAAACATTAGCATTTGAATCAGTAGATTAAGTACAGAAGCTTTCCTTGAGGACAGGCATCATCCAATCTACTGAGGGCCCAGAGAGAACAAAAGGGTAGAGGAAGGGTGAGTTTGCTCTCTCTTCTGGAGCTGGGACATCCATCTTCCGCTCTTGAACATCAGAGCTCTAGGTACTTAGACCTTCGGACTTTGGGACCTATGCAAGTTCTCCCCTGCTCCTGCCCCTTTCTTAGGCCTTTGGGTTAAAACTGAATTATATCATCAGCTTTCCTGGTTCTCCAGTTTGCAGATGGCATATCCTGGGACTTTTCAGCCTCCATAATCACGTGAATGAATTCCCATAATTATATACATATACATATAATTATGTATGTGTATATATATACACACATATAATTGTGTGTGTGTGTGTATATCTCCTAATGGTTCTGTTTCTCTGGAGAATCCTGACTGTATTAGTCTATTTTCTTGCTGCTGATAAAGACATACCTGAGACTGGGCAATTTACAAAAGAAAGGTTTAATGGACTCACGGTTCCACATGGCTGGGGAGGCCTCACAATCATGGTGGAAGGCAAGGAGGAGCAAGTTATTCCTTACATGGATGGCAGCAGGCAAAGAGAGAGATTGAGCTTGTGAAGGGAAACTCCCATTTTTAAAACCATCAGATCTTGTGAGACCCATTCACCATCACAAGAACAGCATGGGAAAGACCTACTCCCATGATTCAATCACCTCCCACCAGGTCCCTCCTACAACACATGGGAATTCAAGATGAAATTTGGGTGGGGACACAGTCAAACCATATCACTGACTGATATACCATCTATCTCTATCCATGGTTGGATGATATTTATTTGAGGAAAAAATTTAGATCCTGTCATAGGGAAAGTAAATTGCATAAAGTATATCTATATTTATACTAGTAGTATTTGCAAACTCTGCTTAAAAACAAATATTCAAAAAGAATGGAAAACTTGTATAGCACTCCAAAGTATACACAAGGGTGATTCTCATAAATCCTGGGGTGCTTGCTTTAGACAAACAGCATGCAATGTAGAGAGACAAAAGAACTGTAGAGCTGAATCCTGGCTTCTTGGCTCTCTTTCTTCTCTAAGCTGTTTTGTGATCTTGGACAAGTTACAGATTTTCCTGTAAACAGAGGTAACTGGACTGTGATATCTTGTAGTTCATATGAAGGTCTAATATTCTATGATTTGTTAATATATGTAACACCCCAGTGAATTAAGACAGAAGGAACAACCTTCACTTCTGTCTAAGGAAACAGACAGAAAGTGTTAGTGCAGAACTCAGTTGCTTCCTGTGCCATTGTTATGCCCACAGGCACTTTATACATTAAGTTAGACTGTTCCTGACAGATCCACAGTGCTTGGAACATATCTGAGCAGCAGGTCTTCTTTTGCAGCTATTGCATGTAGTTTTGTGATATATTGGTTTAGAATGGAACAGTGACCTTAAATTACCATTGTCAGAAAGGTTAGCTCTGACTATCATCCAAGGAGGAGAGAAAAGATGAAGAATGACATCTTTAGAGGCAGTCTGTCTGGGGTCAGCTACTCAACTGAAGTACACTCAATAGGAGAGAGGGCACAGTTATCTGAAGGACTGAAGAACATCACTCCAGGGAGAGGATGGGGTTGAAGGGTTCACCCCCAAAGGTAGAGAAGAACTTGGAAAAATGTCTGGAAGTACTTGGAGCTGGAAATACTAAAATATGTTTAATACAAATAAATCTATTTTAAAGGTAGACTTGGCTGAAAGAATTATTAAAATGCTCATATTTTCTGTATTAGTCTGTTTTCACATTGCTATGAAGAACTACTTCAGACTGGGTAATTTATAAACAAAAGGGGTTGAATTCACTCAGTTCCACATGGCTGAAAATGCCTCAGGAAACTTAACAATTATAGCAGAAGGTGAAGGGGAAGCAAGGCATGTCTTAGATGGTGGCAGAAGAGAGTGAGAGTGAAGGAGCATCTGCCAAATACTTTTAAACCATCATATTTCATGAGAACTCACTATCACAAGAAGTGAAGCATGGGGGAGACTGCCCCCAAGATCCAGTCACCTCCCACCAAATCCTTCCCTTGACACATGGGGATTACAATTTGAGATGAAATTCATGTGGGGACACAGAGCCAAACAATATCAATCTACCCTGGCCCCTCCCAAATCTCATAACCTTTTCATGTTTCAAAACCAACTCTGCATTCCCAATAGTCACTCGAAGTTATAACTCATTCCAGCATTAACTCAAAAGTCCAAATCGAAAGTCTCATCTGGGACAAGCAAGTCCCTTCCACCTATGAGCCTGTAAAATCAAAAACAAGCTAGTTACTTCCAAGATATAATGGAGGTACAGGCATTGAGTAAGTCTTTCAGTTCCAAATGGGATAAATTGGCCAAAACAAGGGGGCCACAGGCCCCATGCAAGTCTGAAACCCAGCAAGGCAGTCATTAAATTTTAAAGCTCCAAAATAATCTCCTTTGACTCCATGTCTCACATCTAGGCCACATTGACGCAAGAGGTGGGCTCCCAAGGCCTTCGGCAGCTCTGCCCCTGTGACTCTGCTGGATACAGCCCCATTGGCTGCTTTCACAGGCTGGCGTTGAGTGCCTGTGGTTTTTTTTTTGTGTGTGACTTGCATGGGGCCAGGTGTATGGTGCAAGCTGTTGGTGGATCTATCACTCTGGGGTCTTGAGGATAGTGTCCTTCTTCTCACAGTTCCACCAGGCAGTGCCCCACAGTGGGGACTATGTGTGGGGGCTCCAACTCCATGTTTTCCCTCTATATTGCACTAGTAGAGGTTCTCCATGAAGGCTCTGCTCCTGCAACAGACTTCTGCCTGGACATCCAGGCATTTTCATACATCCTCTGAAATCTAGGTAGATGCTCCCGAAGCTCAATTCTTGTCTTCTGCACACCTGCAGGCCCAATATCACATGGAAGCCACCAAGGCCTGGAGCTTGCACCCTCTGAAGCAATGGCCTGAGCTGTACCTTGGCCTCTTTCAGCCATGACTGGAGCTGGCACAGCTGGGACATGGGGCACCAAGTCCTCAGGCTGCACAGAGCAGTGGGGCCCTGGGCCCAGCCAATGAAACCACTTTTCACTCCTAGGCCTCCAGACCTGTGATGGGAAGAACTGCCATGAAGATCTCTGAAATGCCCTGGAGACATTTTCCCCATTGTCTTGGTGATTAACATTTGATTTCTCCTTACTTAAGCAAATTTCTGCAGCTGGTAGCTTGAATTTCTCTCCCGAAAATGGGATTTTCTTTTCCACCACGTGGTCATGCTTCAGATTTTCCAAACTTTTACACTCTGCTTCCCTTTTAAACATAAGTTCTAATTTCAGACCATCTCTTTGTGTACACATATAACTGTATGTGTTCAGAAAAAGCCAGGTCACATCTTTAATACTTTGCTGCTTAGAAATGTCTTCTTCCAGGTACCCTAAATCATCTCTCTCAAGTTCAAAGTTTCACAGATTTCTAGGGTAGGGGCAAAATGCCAGCAGTCTCTTTGCTAAAGCATAGCAAGAGTGACCTTTGCTTCAATTCCCAGTAAGTTCCTCATCTCCATCTGAGACCACCTGAGCTTGGACTTCATTGTCCATATCACTATCAGCATTTTGGTCAAAACCATTCAACAAGTCTCTAGGAAGTTCCAAACTTTCCCACCTCACCCTGTCTCCTTCTGAGCCCTCCAAAGTGTTCCAACCTCTGCCCATTATTCAGTTCCCAAGTTGCTTTCACATTTTTAGGTATCTTTATTAGCAGTACCCCACTCTTGGCACCAATTTTCTGCATTAGTTCGTTTTCACTCTGCTATAAAGAACTACCTCAGACTGGGTAAAACCAAAAGAGGTTTAATTGACTCACAGTTCTGCATGGCTGAGGAGACCTCAGAAAACTTACAATCATGGCGGAAGGAGAAGAGAAAACAAGGCACATCTTACATGGCAGCAGGAGAGAGAGAAACTGCCAAACACTTTTAAACCATCAGATGTCATGCAAACTCATGAGAACAGCATTGGGGAAACTGCTCCCATGATCTGATCACCTCCCACCAAGTCCCTCCCTTGACATGTGGGGATAACAGTTGGAGGTGGATTTGGGTGGGAACATATAGCCAAATCATATTATATTTTAGGTAGGTTTTAAAGCTGGGGTAAATTGATTAAAAAATGGAAGACAGTTTACTTATCCTCAGGTTCATAGTTGAGAAAATTTATACAAACCTTTATTCTTCATTCCATTATTCCAATACAATATGCTGTATTTTCAACTTTTCTCATTTCTAAAACCAATGGATCCTTCAGATCCTTACTGGTTTATGATCAAAGTGATCGTTCTTCTTATGCCTGCCTATAACACTTACTGTCTGCCTCACTCACTTTGCAACTAGCATCATATACCCTCTATGCACTGTTATTTGAAATTTTAAAAGGTGAATGTACTGTCTTCCCAGAAAGTTTATAAAAGTTTTGGAGGGTCTTTTATTCTTCTTTTTACTAAACGGCACTTCACAGTATTTAGTATTGTGCTTTGATTATAATGTAAATTTATTGATTATTTGCTGGGAGGATTACTTGATGGGATGAATTAGGAAAGTGGTGTAAAATGAAAGGCACAGTCTCAGAACTACACTATATAAGTAGAAATCACATTTTGATTTTCAGTTCATTTTTAGTCATCACTATGAATTTGATTAATGATAAGGAAAAAAAGAAAGGGGGGATTTCTCCATCTAAATTTTCAATTTAAAAAGGATACCACTAGAGAGGCACTGAAGGTCACTGGTAGCATTCATTCATTCATTCATTCCTTTAGTCTTGAGTTTCTTGAACACATCTAACATGCCAGGTGCTAGAGTCACAAACAAGACATGCTTCTTGTCCTCAGGGAGTTCATGTTACAGTAAGAGAAACACTGATGCAAATAAATAATAGCAGCACAGAGGGTAAGCGCTCTAACAAAAGTCTGTACCAGATTTAATTGGGAGAAAAAAAAAAAAAAAAAAAAAAAAAAAGAGGGATCAGTTCTTTGGGATGGCTGTGTGAGGAGGCAGAAAATCTTCAGAATAGAAGCAATCTTTTAGGTAGAGCTGAAAAGAAAAGCAGGAATTCGACTAGTAAGACAAAAAGACTAGGACATCCTTTCAGAGAAAACAGAAAGTTCAAAGAGAGAGGCACAGAGGGGCAACAGAGCATCTCATGTCCAAGAAATTGCAAGTTGTCTGAAACTGCTGCCACTAAGAGTCTAAGAAAAACTGATGATTGCAAAGTTGGAGACAGGAGCAATAGCCATGTCAGTGAAGACTTGGTTAGACAACTAGAATAGCAGGCAGTGAGATTTCACAATGTTACCATCACTAGAAATGCGTCCCTACAAAACGGAATTTTATAATTTGGTTTGTATCTGTCACTTTTTTTATGTGCAAAATTATACAAAATTTGGTTTGATTTCTTTTTGTTTATTATTGTCCTTTGTTTGTTGTGGCTTAAAGATTTGCATCTTGTGATCAAAAGTGGTGTAAATGAGTGTTTTTTTCCTAAAATAAAAGGATGACAGGGATCCTAAATCTCTCTTTTGACCTTTTGCACTAAATGTCTCATAAAAAGAATAAAATCACTTTAAATCTGGCAGAATCAACTACAGTAAATGTGTGCAATCATGCATCATACCAAGCAGGTTGAAAGGTCTAATTTTACTTGCATAATATATTCACTGTTTTATAGCAGATTTTTCCAGTGAATACATTTTGGCAAAGCAATGCCTTTTTAAACAAGCTTCCAGCTTGTTTTGCTCAGGTTTAAGTATATCATTTGGGTTCTGAAGCCTTGTTCATTGTGGACAGCAGATGGCTCTTGGAGGACATCACTGGAGCACTGCGTGGCATAACATGACAGAATCTGGATGTACTTGGCTGCAAGTAGAAAGAAGCAACAAATAATTTATATCATCTTCAAATGATATCACAAGCCAGTAGCAGAAGATGATATAAAATAAAAGAGGGCTTATCCAGTTGTGGAGTGAGGTCTTTTAAAAGATCAATCCAGATTTCTAAGAGCGCTTTCCATTTTCATCTTGAATGTCTCCTGGCTTTTTCTTATTTTAATCTATACTCTTCTTGATCTGTTCTTTTTCTTTTGTTCTCTACTGTCCTGTTTTCTTTCACTCGGTTCTTGCTGCCAAATATTCAGTGTGTGTATAGATTATAAATTCCCTGAGGCAGACACTTTGTTTGCTTGGTTCTTTGATGTTTTCTTAGTGTTTAGAAATAAGCCCAAGCATAATAGGTGCTCAATTAATATTAGTTAAATGAATGTTAGAGATGTAGTGTACAATCACAACAGTGCTAATCATGGAATAGGCGATACTAAACAATGCTATGAAATGTGAGAGTTGCCATGATAGTGGAGAGTCAGGGAAGCCTTCAAGAGAAAATGAAGACTAGGCTGGAACCTTATAAAAGATGCATAGATTTAGATGAAAGAAGAAGTGTGAGAGAGGAGGGGATGGGAAATGGGGGAAAGAAGACTGGTCCAGGTAGAGAGGAGAACGTAAGATTCAGAGGTACTGAGAGAAGTTGAGTTCAATTCGAGAAAAGAGGTGAGATAAAGGAGGGGGAGAGGTGAGGCTAGAGAAGTAAGCAGGGGAGAGATCATGAAGAGCTTCCTCAGGCATTAAAAACAATTGGACCTTGTTTTGTGGCAATGGAACACCATTGAAAGACTTTAAGCGAGGGGATGATAAAATTTTGGTTTTTGTTTGGTTTTGTTATTTTATTTTAGATCACTTTGGCTGCTCTGTGGATTGCTGATGGGGAATAGAAGGAAAATAGAAGAGGAGACAAGAAAACCTTGCCATGTCTAAAAAGTCAGTAACATTACTTCACAGTTCTGTAATATTAACACATGACACCACATTTTTATACATTAAATATTTCTATTTCAGTTATGATTTAGTATTTCCTATATTACTGATAAAAATGGGATGCCATTTACTCTGCTTCCAATAATCTAAATAGAGAGTCAAAGTTAGTCATGTAAAAGTTACAAGGAACATAATAAAAAAACTTATAAAATTATATTTTTGAAGACCATCACATACTATAGAAGCACCATTTACATTCACTTTAAATTTATGTATTGGGGAAAATACTCTGTATCAGTCAAGTTCTTCAGAGAAAGAGAACAAATAGGATATAGATAGATATATGAGGATATTTATTATGAGAAATGGCTTGCATAATTATGGAGGCTGAGAGGTCCCATGATATGCCATCAGCAAGAGGGAAAACCAGAAAAGCTGATGGTATAATTCAGTCAGGAGTTTGAAGGCCTGAGAATTGGAGCTCTGATGTCTGAAGGAAAAGATGGATGCCCCAGGTCCAGAAGAGAAAGAGAATTCGCCCTTCCTCTGCCTTTTTGTTCTATCCAAGGTCTCAATGGATTGGGTGATACCCACCCATCACCCATGTTGATGAAGGCAGATCTTCTTTGCTGTCTGCTGATTCAAATGCTAATTTCTCCCTGAAACATCCTCACAGTTGCACCTAGAAAAAATGTTTTATCAGCTGTTCAGGCATCCCCTTAGGCCAGTCAAGTTTACCCATAAAATTAATCATCACATCCTCTAATGACTAGAAAGATTTTCTATAGATATTTAAAATTAATAATGCCATATTTAAAAAACAATCCTTTTTTTCTATTTAATTCATATGTTTTCTATAATTTAGTCTGTATTAAAAATTCTAGTGTAAGTAGTTTACCTGAAGGGCAAGAAGGAAACGTATTCAACTTTTGTTTTGTTTTGTTTTGTTCATTTTGCTTTCTCACATATATATGTGCTGGGCATGAGAAAGAAAGAAATTTCACTCAGAAAGGCTGTGTTTTAGTGTTGTCAGTTATGAAATTCCATATGACCAATTTTTACTTTTTTTCCCCTGAAAACAAATTTGCTCAGGGCAAAGGACTTCACATGGGCTCAATGTTAAATGGACCCAAGGTCAAGTTGCTGAAGCAATTCAAGGAATCAAAAACAGCAGTTACTGTTACCATGAGCTTCATCCATCACTGAGGCACAAAACAAGATAATATATGTGATTGTGCTTTTGATATGGTGGTTTTCATCTATATACTTCAGCCTGATTTTTGTATTTTGTTTTGCTTTCTAGTTCACTGGTGATTTTACAGCCAATGTTGGCTGGAAAACTTTATATGATGTGTAAGTTGCTATTTATTCAGTTCTGTTTGTCATACTATTGCTCTAAGTAAACAACTTTTACAGCATTAAACTTGTTCTCATACCTTTCTGGTAAACAAAATTGAACTTTAAGCAGAGCCCTGAGAATTCAAGAAGAAAAAAAAAAATACCTACTTGTAGAAAATACCCGAGATGTTAAATCCAATATGCTGTTTTTAAAAATAACATCCTAATTTGCAGGAAAGCTCCTTTCATTTGAGGATAGCTATACTCATCTTTTTCATTTGAAACATGAGGTTAGTTATTTCCCATTAGTCTTGGGTAGACATTTGCTAGCAGTCCACAACCAGAACCGTTTGGCCCAGTTTTGCATTATCGACAGGCTCTTCCCAAATGGCTTCTTTTAGGAAACTAGAGGAAGTTTCATGTCAGCGTTGTAGTGCATTAGCGTGGCTGTCAGAAATGCTTCCCGAGGGCTGACTGCTTTCTGCCTGAGTTCAGCCAGTGCTGTCAATCTTTCTTTCTCACGAATCCTAAAATGATCTCACCCTCCCTTCCCTGAATATCTCTTAAAAAGAGAATATTAACTTGTATAATTTAAGGAAACAGAGACTTCTTACATTTAGTACAGTGGGTGTTCATGTTATTGATGACAAAATGGGGGCAATAGTCTAACTCTGTTCAAGTTGGGTTTCTTTATTTATGATTTTTGTTTAAGAGAAAGTCCTAGACATTTTAATAGTTCATTCTGTTAAATGATGGAGTTTACAATCTAACCTGTAAAATAAACAAATAAATAAAAGTGATTCAATGAATCCATGGGTTGAAGCCAGAATGACCTACATGCTACCTCCTAAAAGTACCAGTGGTTACACTGGTATGATGATAATAAGAGAAACAGTGGTTGACTTGCAGTACTGTTATATAATAGAAAGATTCATCATCATTAGACATTATAATAAGCACAATTATATTTAAAAGAATGGGAAAAGGTTTCTTTCTGTGCTACATTTATGTCAGAAGTTTCAGTTTCTGTTTTTGCTGAAGAAGCATCAGGTTTCTAAGAAAATTCAAAGTTCCATATTTTTTATCCCTTTTCTAAATGCTCATCTATTTTGACCAGGTGCTTAGTTTCCAAAAGTATTATGGAATTTAAAGATTGCATCCATCCTTTACATAAAACTTTCTCATTTTGTCAAATGGGAACTTTCAATAAGTAATATAAAGGCTCATTAGTATTTCCCTTATACCAAATCACTTTGGCATTAAAGGAGAAAAAAGTTCTTTATTCTAACACATTGATCTTCACAAAAGTTGAAAGATAATAAAATACCTGATAAAAATGCATAGCTTTGACCCTCAAAATCCATGTAAGTGAAAGGGGAGTGAATATTTCTGAATGCTAAAATTTGTACTACAATCATATTTTCTTGGCAGGCTGATTCAAAGAGCTTTATATGACAGGCAAGTTACAACAGCCTTGACAGTACAACTGGGTGAAAGATTCAGATCTGTTTTTATATTTAATGGGAGTGTAAGGGTCAGACTGTCAGAGCAGGATACTCTGGCCAGTTGTCAGGAAGGGCTACCTTTGAGAACACTTAAATGGAAATGTAGGTACCTGATATTATTTTCAACGTGGCACTCAATTTATAAATTTGAGGAAATGACTTGGAATCACTATAGATTATTCCTATCACCTGTGATTTAAGGAATTGATTGCATTATATTTGGGGGGTTATAGAAAGGAAGAAAGAAAGAATTACAGATAAATCCGAATGTCAAATAACAAGTATAAATTATACTATACAGTAGTCAAGAAGGTAGGTATATATAAAAAAAGAAGGTAGGTATATCATTGTCAGACAGATGCAAATAGTACTCATACTACAATTTACTATTTAAAATGAAATTATATATATAATATATATGATCCATAACCCATGATGAAGATAAATATGTTAGACTATCAAAATATATAACAGATTATAGAATTTTTACTAGTTAATGCAAAATATGTATTAGATATCAGATACAATAAGTGCTTAACACATTTTTTTGCTGAAAGGATATAACTGTTAATGCACTCCAATTCAGGAAATTTAGTAATTAAATGATCCTTCTGGCCCTTTAATCTGACTCCTTGCGCCCAAAGCCCTCTGATCCTCCCAAGATGGAACATTCAGCCAATACTAAGCTCTTTCTTAAGCTTTGGGACCTCTACTATCTCCACACAGGGAGCCTGTAAAGCTGTAAGACTCAACACTGAATTGCCGTGTGGGTATCCTTCTGTTTATTAGCTCCTGCTTGGTTCTTTCAGATCAATCTCTGTCCATTTCTCATATATGGAAACTTGTCCTCCTCTATCTGGTTTATGGGTTTCATTAGAATAAACTCATACTGGAATCCTTCACACTAAAATCCTTAGACTATGCCTAGTGCAAAAATTGTCTGCATTTCTGAACAACCACTTATTACCCATTGACAGATGCTCCGGATACTATGCTCTTCTCACCAACAGGGAAACCCTTCTCTTCACTCTGTAACACAGCCTACCTGCCTCCTGACCTTTGGCCTGTGTGGAGTTGCCTAATGTTCTCTTCCTTCCTAATGTCTTTCCCATTCTTTTCCCTGCTGTGTCAGGGTTGGCCTGCACTGGTCTACCAGTGATGGGAACGCTGACTCTGAAAAACCACATCTAATTTGCAGAGAAAATTACAACTCTGTACATCTTTTGATTGTGATTCGATTATAATATGTGAACTGAATATTTTGGGATATCAAAGGAAATTTTATGTAAATGTGTACTGTATGTGTGTGTGTGTGGTATATTTTTTTCCTCCATATCCCACACCCTAGGTGGTGTTGCACCTTAAAAGAGATAGTTCTTTGTTAGTGGCCTTGACTTTAGATATTCAGTTCAGCTAAGCTAAAGTTGATTTCCTAAAACTTACACAAATATTAGGGAATAATGGGTCAGTTTCCATTAGCTGTATCTGCTTCTTAGATAATACTTCCACCCCTGAGAGCTGATGGGCATTTGTCTTGGGAGTGTCAGGTTTGCCTGGTCCACCCAGCCAGGTCCAGCAGCTCAGAATTTGTGACTTCTACCATTTCTGGACTTCAGTGACACATCCCTGAAGAATGTGATATCTGGCATCCCATATGGTCATTGAAGGTGACACTTCATTCAACTTGGAAGTGTGGTAGAATTAATTCATAATATGGCGAACTTTGGTCACTGGAGAACAGGAGACAGAAAAGAGTTCTACAGCAACATCTTTCTTGCTTCTTTCCATGAATGGCTTTGAAGCACGTTTTCTCCATACAGCCCATTTGGAGAAGTTCTTCATGGTTAGCGAACACATCTCTCAATTGCTGTGCTTTTTGTGGTCCACATGAAGAAGTGGCAAACATAGTCACATGTTGTGGTATTGCTTCACACTCTTTCCTGGTAAACTTCCATTTTCCCTCCATCCAGTTGCCCTGGTTTTGTACTTCCAAAATAAAGCACCATCATTTAAATTTTTTTTCTGAAGCTCTGTTTTCCAGGGAACTTGGGCTAAGGCAGTTGCCAGATAATCAATATTTCTGCCATCCCTTGAAAGTTCAGGGAACTTATTCTAGTCATTAGGCAAGTTCAGATAAAGTATATTTTGTTACATGCTTATATGAACATGTGTTATAGAATGTGGCATAAATAGGGGTTAAAAAGGAGCTAATTTTCATCAGTTTTCTAGACGTTTCTTGGTCATTCTGTGAACATAGCGTATTCGTACAGGCCTTATATTCTTGCTCAGTTTTAAGTTTTAATTCCTTAAAACTGAGCAAGTTGGACTTGGGAACTGTTTATCAGATTCCTGTTTTTGTGTCCTACATTTCTCAACCCACCACACTGTGCAGTAAAGTATAGAAGTTAAGAGTTAAGATTCTTGAGTCACCCTGCTTACACCTGCATCCTAGCTGTGCAGCTTATGGGCTCTGAGGTTTTTAGCAAATTTCCTTACCTCTCAATACTTCAATTTTCTCATCTAGGAAGTGAAGATAATGACAGTATCTTATAGGATTGTTGGGTGGATTAAAGAAGAGAATGCAACCAAAGTGCTTGCAACAGTGTTGTGCTCATGTAAGGATAATCATTAGTATTATTTCTTTTTCATATTAGTGTCTCTGCTGAACACTATGTAGAATATACTCATGAAAACATTTTTGAATTTCAAAATGAGAAACAATGTATTACCCCTGTCCTATATTCTTTATCTCCACCAAGAGGGGCTGCATCATAGTACTTGTTACTAATTATCAGTGTCTGCAGGAAGTGAAGAGGAGCAAACTAGTTATCACAATGGAACATCCTGAAGTATGTGTTTCTGAACTCTGCTTGTCTATATGCATCTGGATATTCTCTTTTACAGTGACTAATGCTTCTGCCTTGTGCTCCACATATGTCAGAATTTCCAGAATTTGATCCTGTTCTCACAAGTGACCATGGCATTTTCCTTACTGGTTGTGTAACACTGGGTCATTTAAACGTCTTAAGCTTCAGTCTGCTAATCTGTAAATGGGAGATAATAATTCTTCACAGACATATTTACTCGTCATGACAAATTTATTGGCAGGCACCGTTTGGCAGGCACCATGCGAGGACTTATGGATACAAAAATAAATAAGGCAGAGATCCTATACTCAGTTTACTCATGGTTAATAAAAAGTTGTCACCATTTTCAGACAAAGAAAACGAAGGTCAGAAAGAGCAGGAAAATTGTCCAGGGCCACATGCCCAATGAGTGCCATATCCAAGATGCAGGCTTCAGCGTTCAAATCAGTACTTTTTCTTTATGTAATACGGCTCTCCTTTTATCAAAATTCAATAAAATACTGTGAATAAAATGTTCTATAAATGTACAGAGCTTTACAAATTAACTCTATTGTGTTATCCTGAAATTTATTGTGTCACATTTTAAGCACTAGAATTTCCTTTTCAGTCTTCAGAGACAGAAGACAAGCTTAGGGAAACTTCTTTCCCACAAGGAAGAGGAATTTGTAGTTGGCAAAATATGGTTTTACAAAAAAAAAAAAAAAAAAAAAGAAAAAAAAAATTTTTAAAAAAAAAAAAAAAAAAAAAAAAAACAAAAAAAAAAAACCTTTAATTCAAGAATTAGATTGTGAAGCAGCTTGATTGTCACACATTTTTTTCTTCCAAAGAAAATGTCTATTTCTTTATTAGTAAGTAGATGAAGAAAACATATATTGACTGCCAGGCACGGTGGCTCCCACCTATAATCCCAGCACTTTGGGAGGCCAAGGCAGGCAGACCTCAGGTTGGGAGTTCCAGACCAGCCTGACCAACACGGAGAAACCCCATCTCTACTAAAAATACAAAATTAGCTGGGCATGGCGGTGCATGCCTATAATCCCAGCTACTCGGGAGGCTGAGGCAGGAGAATTGCTTGATTCCAGGAGGCAGAGGTTGCGGTAAGTCAAGATTGTGCCACTGCACTTCAGCCTGGGCAACAAGAGTGAAACTCCATCTCAAAAACAAACAAACAAACACAAAACATACATTGGCTATCTATTTTTAATGCTTTGCTTTTGTCTTTAAAAATCATTAATATTTTACTTCACTTTTCTTAACATGCCAATAAAACTAGGGCCAGGCACTGAGTGTAAAACAGGTGTGAATAGTCAACCTATTTTGGGAGTCTTCTTGGGAAGTTTTAGGTGGAAGCAGTTTGGGGAGGAAAGTCAGCAGCACCCTAACCTGTGGGACAGATTGACATAAAATGATTGCTGACACCCACAGTGAGCCACATCCTGTCGGCTCAGTCGAGTATATTAGATGCTTCAGAAATTGATAACATACCTCCAAGCCAAATTGAACAGTGACAGGTTGATGCCAACTTCATCATGATCTAACCAGTGGATCCCTGGAAGCACTCTAGCACAGGCTGCCCTACTGGAATTGCACACATAAATCAACTGAAGTAAAAATGCCTTTCACGACCCTGAAACATTTCTTGAAGTCTGTGACACTGACATCTTTTAAGGTTTTCATGACAGACTAAGAGGCATCCCACTTGTTCCTAGGAGCCATACGTTCTCATATCCTTGCCTTTTGGGTTACAGAAAATGTCCTTTATTTTTATTAAAGGATGTTAAAATAGTAGTCTTTCCGTTTCAATTTTGGCTGAGGCTCCAAAAGGCCAAGGAGAGAAAAACTAATAATAAGCAAGTATTCTAAATTATAAACCTATCCTACATTATTCCAAGACTTGAAAAGGAAATTTAAAAACAATGAAACTAATACACTGGTTTTGTTACCCATTGCTCCATACCCAGATCACTGTGGTAGAAAAGGCTGGGATACGAATAACTATTTCTGGAGAACACAGTTTGAGTGTTGTGGTGCCCTTCATCTCGAATTCAGTGAGGAGCTGTAATAGGACCCACGGGGAGAAATTTTACTCACTGATGAAGTTTAGGGAAATACAAGGAACTTGTTTTGAATCTATGCCTGGAAAAGCTTAAAGGTGAGGCATTGATTGGCTAGTATCTGTTCTAATGAAGAACAATTATAGTTTGCTGGTTTTAAAACTAATTTAGTATTGAGTGCTAATACTAAATGTCCAGTTAGGTATCGTAAAGAGCCTGCACACTGAAGCTGTGGCCAGCAGTGGTTGAGGCTTTGCTTTCCCAACACTTGGTCTTGTCCCACTGGGTAAATTAGTTTCTCTACACCTCAGTTTCTTCATCTGTAAAATGAGGATAATAATACTACCCTCCTCTTTTGGGGAAAGTTTAATAAGTTAATACATGTAGCAATGCTTGGACCACAGTACACACTCAGTAAAATTTAGTTATTATAATTATTATTATGTTAGGATCCAGCTGTGCTGTGCTTCTGCACCAGAAGAATCTATTTTCTGTGAATTAGATATGGTTCTTGGGAGGGGCGGCCAGCTTAGAGGTTTTCTTCAAAGGGATTTTGTCCAAAAGTATAAGATGCCTATTAGGGTAAGGTGGTGCCAATACAGAAGGGAATAGCTGGAAAACAGAGATTAATGAGGTAATTATAAATCATAAGCTCTAAAAGGTATAGAATGTTAAGACATCTTGAGGAAAGACTTGCATAATTATTGAGAGGAGGTCCCCAAAGAACCTGTGAAAGAATTCCATGAGAGAAAAAGTCAGTTTTAATTACTCAGCAAGCTCAGAGGGCATCAATGCCAGACCAAGAGATACCAATGGAGTAAGATCTATCCTACTCTCTGTTCTCCGCCTCGTAGCCCCTCACACTATGAATGGGTCTGAGACCTTAGCTAGAAAGCAGTGGCAAGACGGAGAATTACTAGCTCGTGCGACTGTGATGGAACAAGCAGTGCGGGGAAAAATCAAGTTGTTTTCTATTTGCAATCCATGGTGTCTGGCTATTCTAATTTAAGTTTGGTGTCAGACTTGTGATTTCTGTGATTTTGAATATAGAAAGTTATGTGAAAAATCATCTATTCAAATTGGCAAATATCTTTTCAGTGCCTAATGTGTACAAGGTTCTGTGCAAAAGAAGATGCTGTAACAAAAGTGATCAGCTATTATATCTTGAATAAATTAGTTGTCGCTCAACAACAAAGTTTAGTGATATGTCTGGTTTGGTTCAGTGATTTTGGGCATTAATGCATATCGTTATAAAGTGTCACCAGGGCTGGGCATGGTGGCTCATGCCTGTAATCCCAGCACTTTGGGAGGCTGAGGTAGGTGGATCACGAGGTCAAGAGATTGAGACCATCCTGGCCAACATGGTAAAACCCCATCTCTACTAAAAATACAAAAACTAGCTGGGTGTGGTGGCATGTGCTTGTAGTCCCAGCTACTTGCGAGGCTGAGGCAGGAGAACCCGGGAGGCAGAGGTTGCAGTGAGCTGAGATTGCGCCACTGCATTTGAGCCTGCTGACAGAGCAAGACTCTAAATAAATAAATAAATAAACGAGCCTGCTGACAGAGCAAGACTCTAAATAAATAAATAAATAAATAAATACAGCATCACCTGTAGACTGTAGATTTATAGCATAACCAGTCGTCTTACAATAGATAGCTTCTTGAAAGAAGTTATCAGGCTTACAGATAATTAAGTAGAACTAAATCACTGTCAAACGTTTGAATAAAAGACAAGGGTGACTTTTGGTTTATACTTAACTGTACACTCTGTCTAAAGTGATAGTATTTAAATTGACAGTGCTTTTACAATTCCACCTCATGGACTCATCTTTCTTTAACTTGTTTTCAGCTTCAAAGGACACTGTAATATACCACCACACATGAGTTCTGGCACTAGAATATCACTAACCCTATTAATCAAATGAACCTGCTGTGGTTTTCTATAATCGTGTCATTTTTTGAGTAATACAAAATCAGATATTCTCTCACTGATGATGTATCTCACTAAATCACTCTCTGAGTGCTGATAACATAATGACAATAACATATTAGCATAATTCATCATCACATGTACCTTTGCTCTGGGGATGTTTTATTGTAATATGTAATACACTGGCTGTCATGCTGATGATGTATTACAGCAAGCCTTCCTCCGGAAAAAAACACGTTTTGATGGAACACCACTCATATCAGATGGCACTGCCCAGGGATAAACAGTTAAAAAAAAGTTTGACTCTATTTGCTATAGAATTCGCATGAAGGTCAAAGGCACTACAAATAGTAAAATCTAGTTTGAAGACAAGTATCTATGTCTCTGTTGTAGAACAGCTTCTAAAAGTTCAATTTTAGTTCTAAGTAGGTTAAGCCATGTTTTTAATCCTTAGTAAATGTTTGATATCCGCAAGACTGACACTATACAATGGAAGTTTCTGCAGCTTGCAGCACTACCCTTAAATGACACCCTTAAACCAGATGCGGATCTTGCTTGAGGCAGAAGTGAGGTGACTTTCAAGGACAGATTAAAAGTGAATGCAGTATATTATAATGCTTTTTTTCCTGCAATTTTGCCTCTTGAGCTACCCCATAGAATATTAGATATGAAAGGGACTCACGCTGGGTGCGGTGTCTCACCCCTGTAATCCCAGCACTTTGGGAGGCTGAGGTGGGTGAATCACCTGAGGTCGGGAGTTCAAGACCAGCCTGGCCAATATGGTGAAAACCCATCTCTACTACAAATACAAAAATTAGCCGGGCATGGTGGCTGGTGCCTATAATCTCAGCTACTCGGGACGCTGAGGTAGGAGAATTGCTGGAGCCTGGGAGGTAGAGGTTGCAGTGAGCCGAGACCATGCCACTGCACTCCAGCCCAGGCCAACAACAGGGAGACTCCATCTAAAAAAAAAAGAAAAAAAGAAAAGGACTCATAGACATCTATTCTAACTGTGGCCCAGAAATAATAAGACTCACTCTAGGTCACACAATAGTGAGTGGCAGAATAGAAATAGAAACTAGGTTTTCTGACGACTATTTAAGTGTTTGCTATAAAATAATCAAAGTTAATAGGGGACCATTTGTGATTTAAATAGCTAAAATAAAGGTCAAGTATGGGGACAATATGCTGGATACAAAGGAGTTCTTTATTTCTATTACTTTTAATGAAGAGCTTCATGCAAATCAATGTAAACTTGACCAAGCACAATTATAACCATCAGCTGGAAGAAAACAATAATAATGATGATGATTATAATAATAGCTAACATTTATTGAGTGCTTACCGAAACCTTGCTAAACAATAGTCTTAAATAAATACACACAATCTTATCAACATCATTTCTTCTTCCACACAAAATCCCAACTCAATAGTGAAATATACAAGGTTCATATGTTCTTGATGCAATCACTTTTGCTGATAATTACATTCATGAAACCATCTTAATTATATTCTTCAAATAGTAGAAACAATTGTGCTTCAGAAGAAGATTAAATATGATTTAATTTAATTAATTATTTCGGGCTTCTGATTAGAAAACTGTTTTATTTAAATATATACTGGCTCTGCTTAACCCACACATCTGTATTTCTCTGCCAACAATGTATGTGCCTCTCCCTGTTCAGCTGATGATCCTCAGCGTTTTTCCTGGTTGCCTAATCTAAATGATGAGGTACCCATCCTGCCAGGCCCTCTGCATCTCCTTACGTTCTTTGTTGGGCACAGTACTTCATATGTGCTCAATCTTCTTTACAGATGCCTAGCCTACTGAACAAGATAGCATTTTCCTCATTTACTTTATTATTATCAGACCATCATGAGGACTTGACAAGGGCCACTTACCAACCACACATGTCCTTCTCCAAGACACCAGCATAGCTTCAGTGTAAACATTCCAGCTGACCCTAAGAAATGCTAATAATATTACAGTTTTTAATATCTCAATAGATGCTCATAATGCTCTCCTTAATTCTAAAGGTCAGGTAACCATTGGTAATGGCAGAGTGCACACAGGATAATGATCTATGGGTAATGTTATTTAATGTGTGACTTTGTCAAGAAACTGCCCATATGTATTTTTTAATTTGAAAAACAACAGAGCAGAAAATTGAGGTCACTGATAACTGAGCCACAGTGATCTGAGTATGAATGAAACACATAATGTTTCAGAAAAGTTTTTCAGCAAGTTTCTACTACTATGAAAATATGTCACTATAAATTAAAAGCAAACAAGTCACACAGAGAGATGTTTCAGTGCTTTTTATAAGGCACTGTAAATCATATAAATTATTCAGAAAAAGGCAGTGAGGTCCAGTAGAACTCCTGAGGTAGCTGAGGATTCAGCACTGAAGGGTCAATTGGTTTAGGACAAGAATGGCCTTTTTGAGATTTATGACATTTCTGGCAACTGTACCATAAAAAGGCCTGAGTCAGAAAAAATAAAACAAAACCTTGTTTTCAAATGCCCTCCAAGCATCATCTTTAAAAATTCTGATCAAAGACTGATTATTTGCAAAAGGTTTACTACCTATTCCAGAAGTCCTTCTTAAAAATCTATCATTGAAAAAGACTTACGTAAGAATAGGGGAATTAATTATATTCACCCAGAAAAAATTCACATACCTATTAAGAACAGGAAAAGAAAAGACAGATGAAAATAACCTGGCTTAACATATTTGCAGTAGGACACAATCTAAATAAAAAACAAATTATGCAATAAAAGAGATATTGAAAATAAATTCCACATTTTATAGTGTAAATTCTCTAACTTTAGAGATATAAATGTAAGTTTTTTAATTTCTTAGGGCCATGACCACTATGAAAGCTTCTCCATAGCACTTCTGTGCCAAAATAAACTCAGATCCAAAATAAACTCATATTGGGCAAAGCATGAAAATAAGCAACTATTTCCCGAGTTTTGTGAATCTTTTCATGACTGCTCTTCTCTGGTTTTAGGGGAATGGTTGCTTTTGCTCACAAAATAAGTTTTTGTATTTAAAAGTTCAAGGCAAGAAGACTGAAAGAGGCTGAAAGTGATTTTTTCTCCTTTTTCTGCTCAGGATGTCATGTGGTTTATGCTCTTGCAAACTTAATCATGTTTACGTCAATGTTAATTTACAACTATTGCTTCAGTGGATATTTTAGTACAATCAGATAAATAAGTTGCCCTATGAATTGGGTGTTAGGGTTATTAGAGTATCAAATTCAAAAATACACTTTTCCTTAAGCAAGAATTTTGTGATAATATCTAAAGCTTGGAGGCTTGGAGATGTTTTAGTATGCGAAAACATGTATATTTATAGAAGTCAATAACCCTTTCCCTAACCACACTCATTCAACTTATGAGATCATTTACTAGGCTATGTGTAATTCAGGCAAAAAAAAAACAACAACAGAAAAAAGGGGCTAAAAATAATTGTGCATTTTGATTTAAAAATTAAGCCAAGATACAAGGTGCTCACAACAGCTAAAACAATCTTTAAAGGAATAAACCTAGTGAGCTCACACTAACAGACTTTAAAACTTGCTACAAAGATACAATAATGAAGACACTGTGGGACAGCATAAGAAAAGACATACAAGTCAATGGAATAGAATTGAGAGTCTAAAAATAAATGGATATAAATAAATATTTATGGTCAATTGATTTTAGACAAAGGGGCCAAGATAATTCAATGGAGGAAATAAAGTCTTTCAACAAATGGTACGGGCCAACTGAATATCCATACACAAAAGAAGAAAATTAGACTCCTAACTTACACCTTATGCAAGAGTTAACTCAAAATGGATCATGGATCTAAACGTAAGAGCTAAAAACCGTAAAAATCTCAGATGAGAACACAATAGTTAATTTTCATGACCTTGGATTAGACAATGATTTCTTAGACACAACATCAAAAGCACAAGTGGTAAAAGAAAAAATAAAATTGATTTTATAATAATTAAAACTGCTGTGTTTCAAATGAAACTGTCAAGAAAACAATAACCAATAGAATGGAAGATAATATTTACAAATCATATACTATTTGATAAGAGACTTGTATCCAGAACATATAAAGAACTCTTACAACTCAATCATAAAAAGACAAATAGCTCAATTTTAAAAATGGGCAAGGCTGGGCATGGTGGCTCACACCTGTAATCTCAGCACTTTGGGAAATGGAGGAGGGCGGATCACCTGAGGTCAGGAGTTCGAGACCGGCCTGGTCAACATGGTGAAACCTTGTCTCTACCAAAACTACAAAAATTAGCTAGGCATGGAGGCATGGTGGCATGAGCCTGTAATCCCAGCTGCTTGAGAGGCTGAGGCAGGAGAATCGTTTGAACCCAGGAGGTGGAAGTTATAGTGAGTTGAGATCGCGCCATTGCATTCCAGCCTGGGCAACAAGAGTGAAACTCCATCTCAAAAAACAAAACAAAAAAAGGCGAAAAGTCTGAGTAGACCTTATTCCAAAGAAGACACATGAATGGCTAATAAGCACACACAATGTTCAACATCATTAGTAATTAGGGAAATGCAAGTCAATATCATAATGAGATACCATTTCACACCCATTAGAAATAGCTATAATAAAAAAGATAGACAATAACAGGAGTTAGCCAGGATGTCCTAAAATGAGAACCCTCATTCCTTACTGGTGGGATGATAAAAATAGTGTAGCCACTTTGGAAAACAATTTAGCAGTTTCTCAAAAAGTTAAACACAGAGTTACCCTGTTTAACTCTACCATGACTCAGCAATTTCACTTCTAGGGATATACCCGAGATAAAACACGTGTCCACACAAAAATTTGCAAATGAAGGTCAATAGCAAAATTATCCATAACAGCCAAAAAAATAGAAACAACCCAAATGTTCATCACTGATGAATGAATAAACAAAATGCAGTATATTCATACACTGGAGGGTTACTGGACAAGAAAGAGGAATGAAGTATTGATACATGCTACAACACAGACAAACTTTGAAAACATTATGCTTAGCGAAAGAAGCCAGTCACCAAAGACCATGTGTTGGGTGATCCCATTTGTCTACCATTAGAAAACACACAGAAAGATTTGTAGTTGCCTAGAGCTGGGAAAGGGTGGGAAGGGGATGGGGAATGACTGCTAATGGGTATGAGATTTTTAGGGGGGTGATGACAATGTTCTAAAATTAGAGTACAGTCATATTTGCACAGCTCTATAAATATACAAAAGATATCATCAAATGGTAACACTTTAAATGAGTGACGTTTCTGGTATGTAAATAATCATCATTAAAAACAGAATGCAGCAATGAGGAAGGTGGGCTCACTCAGCTTCTGGAGCTAGATCCTGGGTTCCCATCCACTCAGTCATAGCAGGGAGTGGAAGCTAGGAAACATTAAAGAGGCTTCACACTCAGGGCCATAGAGAGGCCTGCCTACCCCATTATAGGCAAGCTCACCCCCCAAAAACTTTACCCTTCTAAATAAAATTAATTTTTGTATATCTAGTCAAAATCAAACTTAACATTTTTTTCCAGCACATTATCCATTTTGATGGAGTTGAACATACATGTTACTCTTATACTCTATTACACTGGAAGGACAAATTATTGGCAGTACCACATTTCCTGGGACTCGTGAATAAGCTGAACATTACAGATGTTTGAATGAACACAAATTATTAGGCTGATCTCTAATATGAACATCGAAGTCTACTTATTATTCTGTGAACTTCCATATGACTTCACAAATTTCCATTGTGTGCAGATGGTATTATTTGGCAAAATGCATTTACTTCACATAGTATCTGGTATCTATAATATCTTTATAGCTGATATAATTCCATCAAAATTGACAATGTGCTTGAAATATTACAGCAAATATGAGGCATGACAAAGTTTATAGAAAGGAGAATTTTGAATAAATAAAGGTAAAACTATATTGAACATTTTAAAGACAGGAATAATCTATACATTTGGTTTATTCAATGAATAATAATAAACTTAAAAATATAGAAGATATTTAAAAGGATTGGGGTATAGCTCTTTTATGAATGAAAGGGGCTTTACTTTTTTAATGAAATAATTCTTTCTTTCCTATATTTGGAAGTAGGCCAAAGCACAAGTTAGTTTTTACAAAAGTGTAATCCCATTTAGAAACAAAGTGGGTAGAAGTACATGTTACCTTCTTTTTTTCTAGTTCTTTTTTTTTTTTAATTATACTTTAAGTTCTAGGGTACATGTGCACAACGTGCAGGTTTGTTACATATATATACATGTGCTATGCTGGTGTGCTGCATCCGTTAACTCATCATTTACATTAGGTATATCTCCTAATGCTATCCCTCCCCGCTCTCCTCAACCCACAACAGGCCCCGGTGTCTGATGTTCCCCTTCCTGTGTTCAAGTGTTCTCATTGTTCAATTCCCACCTATGAGTGAGAACATGCGGTGTTTGGTTTTCTGTCCTTGCAATAGTTTGCTCAGAATGATGGTTTCTAGCTTCATCCATGTCCCCAAAAGAACATGAACAAGTACATGTTACTTTTAACAAAAGTGATAATCTCATTTAGAAAGAATCATAGTACTGGGTAGTTTTATATCAATTCTATTAAACTGGGGTAGAAACACATACTATTCTTTGATTGAGGTTGAAGGCATGAAAGACTAGTAGGAGTAGAAAATTACCTACCAAATAACAGAAGAAATACACTTGAAGAACTAAATGTGATTTTCTGGACATACATTGAAAGATACAATCAGAAATTTCCACTGGCAATGATCACATCGGGGAAGACAGAGTCATAATTGATATTATGGTAGGTTGTATTATACACAATAATACACAATAATACTTGTCAGGCCTCTGAGTCCAAGCTGAGCCATCATATCCCCAGTGACCTGCACGTAGACATCCAGAGGGCCTGAAGCAAATGAAGATCCACAGAAGTGAAAACAGCTTAACTGATGACATTCCACCATTGTGATTTGTTTCTGCCCCACCCTAACTGATCAATGTACTTTGCAATCTCCCCCACCCTTAAGAAGGTTCTTTGTAATTCTCCCCACCCTTGAGAATGTACTTTGTGAGATCCACTCCCTTCCCCCAAAACTCCACCGCCTATCCCCAAACCTATAATAACTAATGATAATCCCACTACCCTTTGCTGACTCCTTTTTCGGACTCAGCCCACCTGCACCCAGGTGAAATAAACAGCTATGTTGCTCAAAGCCTGGTTGGTGATCTCTTCACACAGTCTCGTGAAACAATACTATCTACCTTTCTTCCCTGACTTGGCCATTGCTGCCTGGGAATAAAGCATATTTCCCTGCCTCACTGAATTTGAGCTCGTCAGGAGACTTGGTTGGCCAACAGAATGTAAGGGAAGCTACATGTGTCACTTCCAACCAGGGCTGTAATGTGCTTGCATTGTTTGGCTAATCACTCTGGCATTCCTGCCCTGTACCTTGAGAAAGGCATGCTCCAGATACCTGCTGCTCCTGCAACCTGGGTTCCAGGATGAGAAATGTGGAGCAAACCTGAATCGAAGTGACATTTTAAGTAGAGCTGCCATAGTGGACCTGCAGACGCACACATGAGAAATAAAGGCTTTATATTTTCAGCCTCTGAGGATTTTGGGAGGTGGCCTTTTATGCAGCATTATTACACCAAAAGCTTTAACAAATTATCTGTTTTGTTTACATTAATCATTTCAACAAAATTATATAGCATCTGTTGGAAAAGAAACTATGTGGAAAGTTGTACTTCATGCCCAGAAAGGAAAATACAGTATAAAATAACTTAATTGATCCTTGATCTTTTGTCACAAATCCTCAGTGTCTCATTCTGAAATAGAGACTATGCTTATTATATTTCATTGCATTACCATCTCTGACAATTTCCAGTGAAAAAAACCACCTTGCTTCCAGTTTGAACTTCTTGCAAAATGCTAGCATTTTTAATATGACATTATAGCCATGATGTTAAAAAATATACAACTACTTGTACTTCTACAGAAAAAACTGAAGACACAGATTGAGATAAAATAGACCCTAGACAGTTGCTGTAACATAGCACAAATGTTATCTTTGATTGTTTTTTTATAGTGAAGGATCTACGGCAGACTAAAATATATAAAGCACTTGAAAAAGATGTAATTGGAAAAGAAACCAAAATAAAACTTCTGACACTGAGAATGGAGATAGGCTATTATGCCAGTAATTAAAGTCTGGAAAAGTAACTTTCATGAGCAGGAAAGATATTGCAGGGGAAAGGACTTTCATTTGTCCTCTTCATGCACCATAAGAGACAAAAAGCCTGACACACAAATCATTGCAGGTGAAATGCAAGTAAGACTTTCTACCAGCTGACTGTAAACAACTCTCCGAACTATGAGAGGCAGACACAGAATTTTCCCCATAAAATATGGGAGATAGTTTTTGCTGTGCCACAGGTAAACAATGTATACCCTAAAGCTGGTGAGGGTAGTAAGATATTTACTAACAGATGCCAAAGAACACAGACTCCAAGATTCAGTGTTCCCTGATGGTTATAAATGCATCTCTTTACAATACTTCTGAGCGATTTCAGTGAAAACACTTGAAATCTTATCTAGGCATCAAGCTATAGCACCATGTGTCAGTGTAAACAAATGTGGGCACAAAAGCCAGGAAAGATAGTGCACGTCAGCTGTAAACATATCAGTGAATGAAACCAAAAGGTCTTATGCAGTAGAGAAGATGTTAATAAATTCACAGGCCGAGAACTGTAATAAACATATTTTGGCAAATTACAGTCTGGTCCTGTGCTATAAAATCAGGCATATATGTAGAGTTTGAATTTCACAAGGTTTTGAGAGTGTCTCAGTGACTCTTATACTGCATTTATGCATCTGATTTACTGCTGTGATTTTGAGTTCCCTAGGGATAGATCTTATTTCTGTTTATCTCTCCAATTCTTAATACCTGCCATCTACCAGGAATGCAATAAATTTTTGTGAAAGAGAAGATGGGAAGAAGTATGGGAAGAGGGAGAGAAGGAAGGAAGGAAAGGCAGACTATCGATCATTTGCAGTGAGTCATTCTAACTTCTAGAATGACTGGGTCCAATAGGTGACCCTTTAATCTCCAGATAATTCCTAACTCCAGTTAGTGTTAGAGAGTTCCTTTCTCTTATCTTTCTCCACGAAACTGATGTAATAATGCATTACAAATGAATAGTTACATTAATTTATAATTTCTAAATGTGCTTTAGAAACGTTTGATGAATGAATACAATGAATGAGAGTTTAAGCTATATTGCTCACTAAACTAGAAGATGTACAGATCTCGCTTGAGTTACTCCTCATAATTTCTCATCAAGAATATAATGCTTAGTGTAACGCCATTTGCCATTCCAGGGCTCAGAGATTTACCAAAAGATCTACATCAAAGGAGGTAGAATAATAGCAAGATGTGGACTTGATCCTAGATATGAATCTTAGATTTGCATTTTATTATTGCGTAATCTTTGGCTAGTCACTTGGTTTTCTCCATGGTTCAGTTCTCCTACATACTAACATGTGTTAAATGTACCTGTAGCAATCATCATTCACCGTTTACAAATATATGTTCTTCTCAGTCTAAGTAAATGGAGGGATTGTTTTTGCCCACTACTTAAAAGTTAGGCATGGCCATGTGACTTGCTTTGGTCAACAAAATAAGTGAAAATGATGGGTGTCACTTCCAGTCAAAGTTTTTAAGAGTCGATGTGCTATTTGTCATTCACTTTCCTCTTGTTACAGTGACTGGAGATATTTCAGATGGAGGAGGCCTCTGTCATACTAAGTTTCTACTTTACATCCATGTACGGTACAATTTCCAGCTACAAGAGCCGAAGAATGAGCAAGAAATAAACCTTTACAAATATAGCGACTAAGGTCTGGGAGGTCATATGACACTGTAGTGTAATCTAGCTCATCCTGCTGATACAGTGACGTTGTGATACATATATTTAAAGAAATAAATAAATGAAAAGTCTTCAGAAAGCATTCAACAGGAATTAGCTCTTATTCTTAACTTAGGCTCTTGCATTGAGACTACATTTTTGGATGCATACACTTTGCTCACCGGTTCATTTGACAACAGTTTTATAATATCATTTTCTATAACAAAATTGTTAGTCAAAATTTGGTTTTATTAATAGTAGTCTAGACACATTTCTTTCTGTTTTATAACTTTTTATGAGTGATATCATATACATTTTTCTTGTGGTTGCTAAATTTGGGAAAACCTATCAAATTTCTTTATCAGCTGTCATAGGCAAACTTACTATAGCAGTATTGCTATAGATTTGTGTCCTACGCATAGAGGAATTCTGAGAAATTCCATTTCATACAACACCTAGTTTCATGTAACACCCGTTACAGGTGAAAACAAAGGTATGGGGCTTTTAAAATTGTATGTGCTATATTATCACATTACCAAAAATATTTTTCACAGGAGAGATCTTCTGTTTTGACTGGATCTCTATATGAACTGAATCCTCTGCTTACAATTTTACGTATCTGATGATTGAAAGAATTTTGTAGAGACTGGTTTCTGACTCCCTCCCTTTCAATCTTTCTCTTTCACTATTAACATTCTTCAAGGGCTAGGCACTCTATGGCATGCTCAATCACAACACCTCTGGCTCTGCACCTTTCTTAAAAATCGCTTTGCAGTGATTCAGCCTGGAAGGCAGATGGGTGTTTTTGGAAACCCTTCCTATACCAAGTGGTAGCAATAACATTATTAGACGTGGAAGTGACTGAGAAATACACAAAAATGTACCACTGAATTCCAAATAAATGTATCTCTAGCTCAGCTTTCTGATCACTGAATTTCCAAAATGCTCATGGTCACTTCAACACTTACAGAAATGTGGTGGAGGGTAAATCAATCAGCGTAGAGTCAGCAAATCTAGTCAATTGTAGTTAAAATGTCTTATTTTTGTAAAATTTTTAATAGCTTATTGTATGAACACATTTCTAAAGCTTTTCTTAGGTCTTTCCAAAGGCCTTTAAATCTTAAGCTTTGTTAACTTCACTGTAAATTTGCTTCTTTTCTTATGATTAACTATTTATTCTTATATTAATTAATTCATCCATTAGTTGAAAAAATGGCTAAATATGAAACATATGCTGAGCAGCAAAAAGAATTAAGCACGGAGAAATGTGTATATAAACTAGCATCCATTCTCAGTGAACATATATTTTCATGGGGAGGTAGACATGCATATAACAAGCAGTACATAAAGGGAGTAGCAGTTACTGTTTAACATCCATCGAATGAACATTCACCTATTATTTCTTCTTTTCAAGCAGAACCTAAGTGTGTTGAGTAATCACCCTATTCCATACAGCCATATTCACAAAATCGTTTGTGGTAATCCCATTCTCTTTGCCGATGACTGATTCAGGATTGGGCTTCAGCTAATGCAGTATGAGAAGTCAGTTGGGGTGCCTCTGGACAGCTTAATGAACAATTCCTTTTCTTCCTCTGGAAATGTTAAGTCTGGGTGAGATGACTAGAAATGCAACAGTCATCTTGCAGTCAGAAAGAGAGCTAAACCAAATACAGAAAGGCAAAGGAGAAATACTGAAAGAAGTACATGGGCCTTGTGTGGGGTTGGTCAGCAGCTGAATTAATCAACCCTCAAGCCACCCTGCTCCAAGACTTACCATGCTTCAGAGAATTTAGAATTCAAAAAGAACACTTTTAGTAAGCCAGAAAACTTCAAATTAAACCAAGACAAACTTATTTTTGCCAGCCACTCTCCTCTCTGTAAAATTGCAAAGTTTCATTTTTCATTACTTTAATTCTTTCCAAATATGAAAAGCAATTGAATACCTCAGAGGGTGATTTGATTATCCTTTTTATAGTTACTACATCTGCACTAATGTATTGGGGATTATTATGCTGTTTATTTTCTGTAATTTTTCCCAATTAACTGTTATTACTAGAAACTATCTTTGTTAAATGAGTGTTACTGCATATATAAGAGGATGTGTAATGATATAAGGCAGACAGCTACAGAAAAGACAACTCGTTTTTAATATAATGGTCAGGAAACTAAAATATCACTGTAATGCAATTAAAATTATACATATTCACAGGAGCATGGTGCCAATGAAGTCTGAGTTATCTGAAATTGAAGAATAATTTAGCTTAATTAAAAAATGTAATTCAAAAGCATTTAAGACCTCTTTTTAATCTTAAAGGAGAAACAAAGTTTTCTAGAGGTTTCTGACTGACAAATGCAGGCACATATGATAAAAATAATATCTAAGAAAGCATTATAAAATTTTCTGTAAATCTTAGAATGCACCCAAAATAGAAAGGAAGATTTTTGTTGTAGCTGGTATTTGTTATTAAGATGTAGTCAGGTTATAGCAAATTTCTGACATTTGTTATATTTCAGCTGCAACGAGATGGGTCATCTCTCTGTTTATCAATTCTTAGAGTCCAGTACGGGAGAATGCATTTTGTTTTGAACAACTGAATAGTGACAGACAAGTTGTCCATAGAGTATACAGATGACAGATCAAGAGGAAAATAAGCTCTTAGCTAGCTTTTCAGTGCCCTTCCCTGGAAAAATAGCCATGTGACATATATACTGTGCATGGTGGGCTTCTGTGTTAGTGTTCACACTGCTGGAAAATGTATTGCTTGAACTAAATGCACCGTCTATTGAGCACAAATGATTCAACCACAATGTAATAGGGAGATCATTACTTCTGCAAAAGGATTTTCAAGATGAGCAATGAAGGGTCATAGTCTATGGAGGAAATGAGACATGACTTGCTCAGCATTGTAAAATTGTATGGCCTGATAGATATTGGTCTGTTCTTTATGTCAATAAGTAGAAGGGTCAATTATAAAAACAAAACAAACAAACAAACAAAAAACAGGAATGTTTCAGGTGGCTTGTCATTACCAACAATTCTAGATATCCTTATTAATCTCTAGGAATTGTTTACTTCATTTAAATCATTTCATTTTTAGCTTCAAAGGGTGATTTGAAAAATGATCTATTGAGGGACCAGAGTTGAGGCATTTTACTATTATCTCTACTCATTTTCAACCTGTTTAAAGACATGACAGTTTTCATCACATCATTCACTTTCCACCGATGATCAGAGTTTTACATGAAGTTTGGGTACTGCCTTATAGCTTCACAGGTGATCCCAGCCACAGACTAGGCAAGAGGGAAAGGACTAGACTTAATGAATTTTAATTACTTAATTAGATGGACTTTCCATTCTTAAGGAACAATTTGCCTGCTTTTAGCTTCTAAAAGTCACTGTGTGATGCTGCTTATATCTCATTAATCAGTTATCAACTTTCAGCCTGGCATATAAATATTAAGCTGAGCAGGCTTATATAATGGCTATAACAAGCTTTCTGGTTACTAGAAGCAGATATATTTCTAAAATTACATATGTAATACATTTTTGCTAACAGATTCAGGTTATACAGAACTAAGTAGAGTAAAACATGTTAGATCCCCTTCATTCCTCTTCCAATCAGTAGCAACTGTTGAGTTTAGTGAGTATCATGCCAGCTTTGTTTCAGCATATGTAATGCTGCATTTTTAAGGTGTCATTTCTTCATTTATAATGAAGTATTTTATTAAAAAAGGATCAATACACCACATATTTTGGTAGCGTAAAGAGCCTCTAAGTCACAGATTCGTTTATTCAATAAACATACATAAATTTAAATAAGTGGTATTATTCTCAAATTTTTAATTTCCAATATGCTTTTAATTTCTTTATTAAATAATATGTTTGGGAGATCTTTTAAAGTCAACCCATTGAAGCCTGCATTGTCCTTAAAGGCTGCATAGTATCCACGCTATGAATGTATAACAATGAATTTAATATTCCTGATAGGAGGATATTTAATTTCCTTTTGATTTTTCTCTATCATAAACAATGCTTCTATCAATATCTGATACATAAGTCTTTATGCTAATGTGAAAGTATTTCTGTAGAAGAGAGTCTTTGTTGGCTAAAAGTTGCAAATTGAAAATTTGAGATACTGCCAGGTGTTCTTCAAAACAGGTTTATCAATTTATATTCTTACCAACAGTGTATGAAAGTGCTTATTTCCATTTATCTCTGCAAGCTCTGGATATTATAAATCTTTTTAATTTCTGCCAGTTTGATGGTTGAAAACACAGTTTTGTTTTAGTTTGCATTTTTCTGATTACTAGCAGGTTTGAACAGCTTTTCACATATTTATTGTCATTTGTATTTCCTCTTCTGTAAATTCTCTTCCTATTTTTCACTATTCAGCTACTTGCTTTTTTCTTATTGTTCCATAAATCTAATGTCTTACCATTTGTGTCTTTACTTATTTGCGTTTTGTTAACCCTGACATTAATTTTGTATATTTTCCTATGCTTGCATGTGATAGAGCAGTTATAAAAAGTGCTTGATAGATTTTCATTACAAAAGTGAACCTCATGGCCGGGCATGGTGGCTCACGCCTGTGAATCCCAGCACTTTGGGAGGCCGAGGCGGTGCGGATCATGAGGTCAGGAGATCGAGAGCCATCCTGGCTGACACGGTGAAACCCCCGTCTCCAAAAAAAAAAAAAAAAACACAAAAATTGAGCTGGGCGGCGCAGTGGCGGGCGGCACTGTATCCGCAGCTACTGCGCGGAGGCTGAGGGGAGGAGAATGGCCTGAACGCCGGGAGAGCGGAGCTTGGCAGTGAGCCGAGTATGCGCACCACCGCACTCCAGCGCTGGGCGACAGAGCGAGACTGCCATCCTCAAAAAAAAAAAAAAAAAAAAAAATAGTGAACTCATAAAGTACAAGACCCTTTTAGCGTGCTCCTTTTGTAAATAAGTATTTTTAATTATGTCGCACTTTCATTTAAACTTGTGTGTCTAAATATTTGAATGGCAAAGAGAGAATTTCCAAGTCCCAACATTCATTTTTTCTTTATTCATTTATTTAAAAAATATTTGTGCCAGAAGCTGGATTTGACACTGGGGATATGATCTCTGCCATTAGTTTGCTCTTAGGCAAAGGGACACTGATATGTAAAGAATCCGTGACAATATGGTAAAAGTCATGTCTTGCCATTTTTATGTCAAATGCCTAAATCTGAAATTACTGAGAGGTTGGCAAACTCAACTATTTTTCACTTTTCACATTTGTTGAGTGATTCATTCATTTAGTCACACTTGAGTATGTATATTGCAAATAGTAGAGAAATATAGATAAATGTGACATTGGATGTCTCCCTCAAGGAACTGAGAGTCTAATCAGAGAGACAGGCATGTACACACTTGCAGTGAGGTCCAAAAGGACATCAGCCATGGCTGGTGGTATGCTTGTGGGCTGGGCCTGACGTAAGTGTCTTTCCACGTGGGAAGCTCTCAGAGAGAGCACAGTAAGCCATGAGAGAGTGAACATCAGAAGCCTGGCATGTTACCAAATCCTTAGATATCAGAGAAGAGGAGTGATTCTGAGCACATACGCTTGTGGCTCCAATTCCTCTCAGTCCATTCCCACCACTACCTTATATTTGAGTTGTTTGCAGATTTGGGCAGGAAAGAAGGAAAGGGAAATGAAAGTCAAAATTGACAGAGATTTTCATGAAAACTCTGTAAGACCTCAAAGATATAAGAAGTACTTTGGGAGCCCTGTAATCAAGTGTAACTTTAAAGATGGGAAAGTGATTCCTTTAACTATTTTACAACAGAATACCATGTAGCAGCATTTCCCAAAATACGTTCCACTGGAAATAAATTGCCCATGTAAGGCAAGCAAAAGGTTGCATGGTCAAATCGCTTTGGGTCACAAAGGGTTCAACAGGTTTCTTAAGGCTGGATCTTCTGAGAACCTGTAACAAGTTCATGTGCCTTTGTGAATCACCAGGAGTGTAACACTGAACAACGTCAATACAAAACCCTTTCCGGGGTGTCCCAGGAAAGAATTTTCAGGGAAATGTATGTTGGTGTATTGAAGTGTCTGATCCTGCGACGTACGTGCCACAGGCTTTCCTTTATTCACATTCAGGACAAGATGAAGGCAAAACCCAAAATACCTGAGGTTATTTACTCTTAGGTGTATTTAAAAGCAAACGATTGACTAGGGACTGAATTAAACATCTAATTATATTCCAGTTAATGATTCTTTCATTAAGCACGTGCCATATTATAGTACATTAATCAGGCATGAGATACTTAAAGATACTTTTAAACAACTTCCTGCCATCCTTGTATTCATGCCTACCACAAAATGTACTTCACATATTGTAAAGAGAGATTTATTGGTTTAGGCACTTTGGGGGAACCCACACACTTCATATGCTACTCATAATGTTCCATGATTATCTTCCAGCTGAGGGAAACCACCTGACTGTGGGTGGGTAAGCCCTCTGTGTTCCAAATTCCCACTGAAATGAGGAAAGAGATTGAATAGATTCCAGATTATTTGCTAAAATCTTAGCAATTATGGGGAAAGAGAGGCAAAAGCTGGGCAAATTCCATTCTCAGAGTGGGTAGGGATCAAAAATTCATCTAAAAAGCAATTGGAAGGAAATCATTAGTAGAAAATTGCAATGTATAACTTAAAAATTACTAATAAATAATAAACAAGCATAATTATTTTGACTAATATAACAAAACTAGGAACATAAAAACAAGAATTTGGAAAACTAAGATGGCAGAAGTAACACTAATCATATAGTTATCACAATAAATAGAGACGGGTTAAAATCTTTATTAAAAGGTAGACTTTCAGATTGGGTCTCATGCACACACAAAGGTACACACTGACCTAATTATGTTATTTGTAAGACATATATCTAGAATGACATGACTCATGCAGCATAAATATACAAACATATACAACTATTTCAGGACAATCAAAAGTGAAATCAGTGCTTGTATTATTCATATAAAAGTAATAATCATAATTTTTGTATATCAAATAGCCAATATCAAAATATATAAAGCAAAACTATTAGAGTTCTGACAGAAATTACAAAAACACAATCATACAGAAGACTTTACCTTTCTAGATTTAGATTCAAACCTTCAGGTCAAGAGGCTAATAAAGTTATAATTAAATCACCTTTCTAGGATTCTTTGCTTTCACAGCAGGAGTGAAGAAGGTCTTCAGATACCCCTAATATTCACAGCCTTGCCTCTAACAATATGCTTTAAGAACAGCAGGACCAGATCTTATTGGTCCTTTATCTCTGCTCTGTCATTCACCACAGGAAGCCCTCATCTTCTGCGTCCATCCTCATCTTCTACTTCATAGTCTTCAAATCTGAGAGCCTTCCAACTGTGCTCTCGGAACCTCATGGCCCATCATCAATCTTTTCCCTAAAGTTTTGTTCATCTTACTGTTAACCAAAAATGAAGTTTTCTTTGAGAACATATCTTCCTCTGCACAATTTTCATGTCACAGCTGTTTTCTTTAGTCCTATATGCCATATACACTAGGCTGGGAGAGGTATTTCCCACATCCTATCTTAAAACATCCTACTTTGAACTTCAAAGCACCAGACTTTCCAGTCATCACCCTCTCTGTCATAGTCACCTATCAATACTCCAAGTCACCACCCCTCGTTTCTTGAAGACTTTGCCTCTGAATACAGTCCCTCCCTCCAGGAATACAGTCCCTAAGAGTAAATAACCTCAAGTATTTTGGGTTTTGCCTTCATCTTGTCCTGAATGTGAACATTAATATGAATTAATGTCCCTTTAATTCATATTAACATTGTAATCCATGTAATAACATTCCTATTTAGTTACAGTTCTTTTAACTCCTCTTCTTTTCTGCCTTATATTAGTCATTCACTTCCATGGTTATACTCTGGACCTTGTCATTCCCAAACTGCATTGCCTCCATAATCTCAATTTCAAGAAGCCCACTCTCCAACAACCACATCTTTTGTTTATTGAGATGGAGTTTCGTTCTTGTTGCTCAGGCTGGAGTGCAATGGTGCGGTCTTGGCTCACTGCAACCTCCACCTCCCAGATTCATGCAATCCTCTTGCCTCAACCACCCAAATAGCTGGGATTACAGGCACCCACCACCACTCCTGGCTAATTTTTGTATTTTTAGTAGAGGCAAGGTTTCACCATGTTGGCTAGTCTGGTCTCAAACTCCTGACCTCAGGTGATCCACCCGCCTTGGCCTCCCAAAATGCTGGGATTGCAGGCTTGAGTCACTATGCCCGGCCTCACATTTTATCTTTATCTTTCATTATAGTAGGGTGTCTCCAGTAATCCTTCAACTCCACCAAATCCAGGAATCCATTGATCCTGTCAATTTTCTAGCAAGCACATTAAACACAGAAAAAGGTAAAATTAAAATCAATGTTAACTTAATATATTTAAATATTATTTCAACATATAATGTAAATGTTAATCTGGTGTGTATTTGACACATATAGCACTTCTCAATTTGGATGATAAATTTTCATTAAAAATGCTTGATCTGTATTTAGATTTTATAAAATTTGCAATTAAAAAACCAGAGTTACACACTGAAGCTTTTCCAAACATTCCTAAAGTTTTAAAAAAATGACAAATGAGTATCGATTTTAAAATCAAAATTAATTAAACTTAAAAAATCAGTTCCTCAGTTGCTCAAGTCACATTTCCAAGTGTTCATTAGATACATGTGGCTCATGGCTGCCACACTGTATGACAAAACCCTAGATCACTTATTTTCCCACTCTCCTAGATGACTATTCCATATCTTATCCTTTCTTCTAAACTGCGAACCTCTCCTCCTTCATCCTCAATTTTAGCTGATTACATCTCCAACATGATGGACAAAATAAAAGCGATCTGAAGGGACCTTCAACAAAATGGTATAACCACTTCTGGACCCAGGGACTCTATTTTCCTTCCAGTACTAGAGATGAACAGTTCATACTCCCATCTAAAGCTAATCATTTCAACTGTGCACTATGCTCCAGTCTCTCTCTCTACTCAAGGATACAATTTCATTAAGATTGCCTTTCCTTTTCTGTGTCATCTATTTTTCCTTCCCCTGGACACAAGCATTTAAAAAGGTTTTACTGACCTCATTTTGCATTGTGACCAGTGCTCCAACTCTCGGCTTCCTTTTATAACAAACTCTTTGAAAGAGTTATTTATATTTCTTTGTTTCAGGGTATCTACCCTCATTTTTCCATTCCAATTAGACCTTTGTCTCTATTACTTCACCAAATCTATGCCTTCAAAGACATCAATGACCTTTGTGTTGCTAAATCAAATGGTCAGTTCTCAGTCCCTATTTTCCTCAATAACTCCTTCTCTTTGAAATACTCCCTTCACTTGGATGCCATGACACCATTCATTTCTGGCTCTTTTTCTACCTCTTTAGTAATTCCTTCTCAGTATCCTCCTCCTCATCTTCTCAGTCTCTCAGCTCAGTGTGCCCCAGCACTACTCTCCCCATTCTCTTGGCAATATCATTCAGTCTCATGGCTTTAAATATCACTGATGTGCCAGTGACTCCCAAATTTATATCTTCAGTGTGGCCTTTCTGCTCAGCATTCTCACTTGGCACATCAAATGTAACATATCCAAAATATAGCACTTTTTCCTCCTCTGTGACTGCTCTTCCCTGCATTCTTCCATTTTAGATTGCCCAGAAAGCCTTGGAATTTCTGTCATGCCTATTTTCTCTCACATCCAGTGCAATAGGAATGCTGTTAGCTCTACCTTAAGAATATACCAAAAATCATGTCACTTTTAATTCTCCATTTTTAAACTCCTGCATACATTTTAGAATTTGCAAAAGGCAATCATTCTTTTACTTTTTAAGTTAAAAGACTACAGGCTGACATCTAATATAGTCTACTTTTGATGTAAGATTCAATTTATCTGTGTAATTATTTCTGAAGTTAAATTAAAAGATCTGATGGAAAAAATAGTTTTGTTCTTATAAGATGTATAAATATATATTCAAAGTTTATGGGGAACGAGTGTTTCAGATCAAAGGTTATTGCCACATGTATCATATAAGCAATTATAAAGTTACGCTGCTGAAGTTAGGTATTGATCTTTTAAGGTCCAAAAAAAGAATTATGTTCTTTTTTTTTTATTATTATACTTTAAGTTCTAGGGTACATGTGCATAACATGCAGGTTTGTTACATATGTATATTTGTGCCATGTTGGTGTGCTGCACCCATCAACTCGTCAGCACCCATCAATTCATCATTTATATCATGTATAACTCCCCAATGCAATCCCTCCCCCCTCCCCCCTCCCCATGATAGGCCCCAGTGTGTGATGTTCCCCTTCCTGAGTCCAAGTGATCTCATTGTTCAGTTCCCACCTATGAGTGAGAACATG
>NW_016809656.1:470013-488660 GCF_001698545.2 Rhinopithecus bieti
CTGAGGACTCTGTTCTGTTCCATTGGTCTATATCTCTGTTTTGGTACCAGGACCATGCTGTTTTGGTTACTGTAGCCTTGTAGTATAGTTTGAAGTCAGGTAGCGTGACGCCTCCAGCTTTGTCCTTTTGACTTAGGATTGTCTTGGCAATGCGGGCTCTTTTTTGGTTCCATATGAACTTGAAAGCAGTTTTTTTCCAATTCTGTGAAGAAACTCATTGGTAGCTTGATGGGGATGGCATTGAATCTATAAATAACCTTGGGAAGAATTATGTTCTGTAGATTCTTTGGGATGTCACTTTCTATTTGGTTTTTATTTATTTTTTTAAATTAAGATGGAGTCTTACTCTGTTGCCCAGGCTGGAGTACAGTGGCATGATCTCTGCTCACTGCAACCTCTGCCTCCCAGGCTCAGGTGATTCTCCTGCCTCAGCCTCCTGAGTAGCTGTGATTACAGGCACCCACCACCACACCTGGCTAATTTTTTGTATTTTGAGTAGAGACGGGGTTTCACCATGTTGGCCAGGTTGGTCTTAAGCCCTGACCTCAAGTGATCTGTCTGCCTCAGCCTCCCAAGTGCTGGAATTATAGGCATGGGCTACTGCACCCAGCACTGTTTGGTTTCTGATGCTCTTTAAATCTTCATTCAAGTTCTGCATGTTTTGTTTAACCATGAAACCAGAAATGATGCAGGTCTCTAATTGCTTTCTACACTTTTTGTTAGGTATAAACAGAATAATAAGGTACTGTTATTTCTTAGTTTATTTCCTGCAAAGAATTGGTCCCTTAGATGTTATTTTAAACTGTTCGGGAGCAAAAATCTCCCTAAAGCTGTGTGTCTTGATGTATTAGAATCTTGTACTGTTCAAACTGCTCATGTAATCTCACCCCAAATTCAGATGCACACTCCATCTCCTGGCTGAGAATTCCCGATGAAGTAAGTCAAAAATGGATATTTGTGCCACAGTCTCCAAACAGACAGGGAAGGGGAAAGATGTAGAGCCATTGACTTACCAAGTTGTGGTTTCAGAGGTGTGCTTTCGATGATAGCAGTGAATAACAAGCACAATGCCTGCCTCAGCAAATGGTTTTCCTGTCTCCTTTAATTGAATCAGTCAGTTATTAGGTTCAAATAACCATTTCCTAAAGTGGTTGCAATAAGCAGAAGCCATTGTACTGTACTTTCAAAGACTTGATTCAAACTCAGTAATTGAATAGTCCTGATTCCTCTAAGTCACAGGGCTACAACACTGGCAGAAACCAGCAGAAGCTAGTACTGTCTAGAGAATATTTGTTTTCATCTCCTTTAGTCTGAAAAGGCAGACTATAGATAAATTAATTAATAAAACAATTAGGTAAATTGTCTTGTTTCCTAAATAGAAAAACTATTTTGTATGGCAAGAAGTACCCGAATATTCTTTTAAAAATGTATGTTCACATGGATAAAACTGAATTGCTGAAAATAAGTACTTTGCAACTGTTCTTGCCTGAGCGTTTTATGATGCATTAGAAAATGAGAAAGTGTAATCAATGTAGCCTTATTAAAATCCTTAGGTGGGTAGTAGAATTGAGATAATATGTGCACTTGGTCGGAATGTATTAAAATAGTTCCAAGTACTTAGAAAGGAAACACAAATACAGCATCGTTAATATGCTTCCATAACCATTCACATAGATATTATTTCTGGGGCAATGAATCACTACCTCATCATTTAGGTTTTTATCTTTCTTGGTATAGTGTTGTGCTTAGCTTTTAGGTTTCCTTCTGTCATTCTGCACACACATCATTTTAAGTACAGCTCTATCTTACAAAATGCATCTTTTTCCTTTGGAATCTTTTAAAAAGAGTTTTCCGGAAAACCTTTAATGCCATACTACTACAGAAGTTATGTCATCCAAATCAAGGATAAAATATATTCCTGCTAATAGTAGCTACAACTAAAAAAGTATTGCTAAAAGCAAGAGGCCGTCTTTGTTAGGCATTCAGATACATGACAGGCTAAAGCTGGCTAAGAAGGCCTTGGCCTGCCATACTGGGACTTGAGTCCTCCATTCCTCGATGCCCTCAGAAACGCATCGAGTCCTGGACAAACAGGTTCTGACAAAGACGGACTTGGTCAATGGCCCAGTTTATAGTGGTCCTTGGAATAAGGTTTACCCTGACAGTGAGGGTTTCTTTTGGGGAAAGCTTGTTGGCTGTACTCAAATTACAGTAAATCTGCTCTTACATAGGACTCAGAGTAGAGTTAATAGCCTCACCTTACCCTTTTGGGCCTCTTCTACCACATTAGGTTAGGCTACTGGCAGGAAACCTGAACCTTTGGCTGGATAATCATAAAGGAGGTTCATATTCTAATAACTGTGAATTCACCTCATCTTCCACAAGTGAAAAGTGAATGGGGATATATCCACCCAAAGCAATTATTTTATTTCCTCTTCTCGTCTGTATTATGTCAGGAATTTGCTGGAATGTTCAGGCCAACCCCTTCCTGAGTAACACCAGTTGCCTCTGCTTCTTCCTTTTATAGCCTACCCTTTCCCATTTCTATGCTTCCCTTCTTTAAGCTCTTTCACACAGAAGTTATCAAAATAATATCTCAGAATTGAACTTTTGCAAACCAAATACATTCAACTCTGACTTCAAGGAAAGGAAACAGAAACTGCTGGTGGGAAAGTAATGTGAGGATAATTATTCTTTAAAGAGGTTTCTTCATTTAAAAAGAGAATTCTCCACAGAGTTCTATTAATAGGCAGCCCTCTCAGAGACTTTATGGCCAGATATACAGGCATTTGGCTTTAAAGAGGCTCAGTTCTACACACTTCTACTATGAGGTATGGAGAAGTTTTACCTGGTGAAGTTTCCATTTCCTTCTCTGTACTGGAGATCATTTTCACTTTGGAGTGCTAATATATCAAAACTGAGATTTCAATATGAAAAACCTATTTCAGTACAGTCAATTTTAAGAAAAAGTACATAGCTCAACCTTTTAGAGCAAGGAATAAATTTCTGCTCTCACATGATCTTGTGAGTAGTTACTTATGCAAAATGGTAACAATAAAATCCATCTCACCAGTGTTTAAAAAGAACTCATTCCAATATGTTCAAAGGGATTTTTTCCTCTCTTTCCCTCTATTCTTCCCTCTCCCTTCTCTCTTTTTTTCTTTCCTTCTTTCTCTGTCCTTCCTTTTTGCCTTTCTTTTAGAGCTAAAGAACAGTAGGGTAGAAATACAGCAGGACACTTCCACTCTTCGTCATACATTTGGCTATTTTGACTTCACATGATCTTCATTGTTGTTCATTAATAGTGCAATTCTCCTTTTCACCTAAAGTTCCCCTCATTCCCCTCCCCACCTTCACTGCCTCCCACCCCCACCAACAAGTAAAATAAACTCTTGGTCTTAAAAGCCAACAAAGCCACTCAATTTTCAGAACTAATAATAGTTTGGAAAAGGACTGGTCATAACAAAAAACTGTTCAAAGAGAAGACAAAAGAAAGATAAGCATGGGATTATGATGAAGGCAAGAAATATGCAGTAGAAAGCAGCATTCTTTAGAGTTGGAAGCTGGAATATTATTTGGTAACCCTGTAAAAGCACTCCGGGTGATTTAATAGGTAAGAACAAGATCTTGAAATTGGAATTGAAAAAGACTTATTATATAATTTAGTCCCTTTGGGCAGGAAAGGAACAATACAATTTTGGATCTAAATTTAATTGGTATTTAACTAGATTCTTTGAAACTTTTTCACTTTTTTATCTGGAAAGCACAAAGTACTCATCCTTTCAGGAACAGTGATGTACTGCGCAATCCAGGAATGTATAGTGTATCCTAAATCAGGTTCTCAGCAGCCACAGTGGGGCAGTCAAAGGCGTCAGACTGAAATGAGAATCTAAACAGCTTTGCAGTGTACATAGAGAAGTAGGTTAAACCTTTGGGCTAGAAAATGATCAGAATCCTAGCTTCTATTTCTGCTTTTTTTTTTCTTTTTGACATTGAAAATCTATACTGGAATTTCATCTTTTGCTCCAAAACTTCTGCACCTGTTTCTTAACAAGTCTTGCTTATATAGAACACTTAAAAACAAACAAACAAACAAACAAACAAAGAGCATTAAATTATTTTGGCCTGAGTCTATCCAAAGCCAAAGGTTTTTAAAAGTACTATCTTCCATTCAAACAATAGCAGGATTATAGCAAGGAGACTTGATATTACAGAATAATAAGGCAATATGTGAATTAAGCATATTATATTTGACTTCTATCAAGGACTATGCTATTTTGCATAATCTAATTGAATATGCTCTCAAAACCCATATTTTCCAACACACAGCTCTCATATGCTACTCTGCAGTCAAACAAAAGACCCAACCAGGCTTGATTAAAAAGTATTACAGCGATGGGATAAGAATTTATCTCAATTGCTACTTCCTTATGATCATATTATAGAAGTCTTATGTCTTGTCATCTGTCATTATTCCCTTTCCCTGTCCCTCACCCTTCATGAACTTGCTCCAGTCTTCCTGGGAATACAGAATTAAGGGAGAGAGGAGCAGGAGATGATTGGATAAAGTGAGTGATTGTGAACTTGTCATTATATCTCAAATCTCATGGTCTGAACCAATGTTATTTATGCTCACAGGGAGCTATTTGTGATATAGACTGGCCAAGTTTAGCATGAACCTCACCAGTGAGATGAAGCTTACAGTTACATTTTTACCAAAGGGATAATGGAGACTCTAGGAGATATACTAAAATACATGTGGTCAGTGACTGACTTGACACCACATGGGAGCCACCAAGGATCCTGACAAAAGCTAATCCAGATTCTCTAGAAGATCCTCAGTGATATTTTAAAAATGATTGTTCGTGGAGGTCCTTAGCCATTCCACAGCTCCCAGATCTGATGAGTGAAATTCTCCTCTGTGGAAGGACTTAGTATCCTGTACAGATAAATAGCAGCAGTCTAGTGCAAAAAGTATAAAAGCCAGCACAATATGTGTTTCAAAGAAAGAAATATAAATGGATGTGTATGTGATGGTGGTGATTTACAAAGGACCTATATGGATAGTGAACAGACTAGAGTGGAGTGCTATTCTGCCTGCAGAAAATTCATTAAAATATCTGACATCTTTCAAATCAGATTTTTTTTTTTTCCTGTTTGAAGCCATTATAAATCCCGTACTTTGTCCATAATTACTTGACAGTGAGTGATCTGGGCTCTATATGTTGCATAACCAGACAGTTGCAGCTATACAAGAGTCTTCCATTAAGTAAGAATAGTCCTAAAACAGTAGTTCCATTGCATAAATTCAACAGGTTAGCCTGGATTTGACAATAATATCCTAGGAGACCTGAGAAAACTCTATGGAAAGAAAGATGTCAGAAGACATAAAAAAAAGTGGCAAAGTCCTTTTTGACCTGAGTACTAGAGATGGGCAAATATTATATTTTCTACAACTGGGAAGAAAGGATTGCTTTTGTCTATTTTTGTCAAATTGCTTCCCAATTTTGACTAAGGACACCAGTCAATGATATTTTCAAACTCTGTGGGAAACCATTTTTTATCCTGTGTTTAATCATTCCATAATCTAGCTGTATTTATGGTGTTTTATGTGGACATTTAGAAGCATGCCTTGTAAATTAAAAAGCTAATTTTGAGGTCTTTTATTTCCCAGCAAACGGGTCAGGTCAGTCTTTTCTGCCCTTGTTTGTTTAGTGGATATTATAGCTAACTCTTCACTATCTACAGAAGAAGTGATTCTTTGAGGTGGGGTATTTATTGAAGAGAACATCCTCCAACCACATTTCAACATGCCTAGAATCTGGGTCTTTCATCAAACTTGCAAATAAGTTGCAAAAGATGAGTGATTTGTCCTCCAGAGAAATAGGCAAATGCGTTAAGGAAAAAGCAGAAGAAGCTGAGGGTCTGGTTTATCCATCAGCTGTTAATTCATACCTGAATAATTGAGAATTTTCTTTACAGTTGCTGAATATTTATGAAGGTTCCACAATCTGCTGAAAAGTAGATGTAACAAGTAAAAATTCTAAATACAACCAACCTGCACGGTTTATGTTTAATAGGCTTCTTACTACTAGACTGGAACAAGCAAAATATAATTTGGTTTCAAACTTAAATGTGTATAAAAATCATGGGGTGGGAGGTGTCTGTAAAAAACTGCAGACTTCTAGATCAATCTCAACCTCAGAAGTCTTGTTTTTTTTGGATAGGATATCACTATGTTGACCAGGCTGGACCTGAACCTCTGATCTCAAGCAACCCTCCCATCTCAGCCTAAGCTAGGACTACAGGTGAGTGCCACCGTACCTGGCCATGGTCTACATTTTTAACAATTTACCATAGATTTCTCCAAATAGTTGGTCTAGAGACTACTCTTGGAGAAAATATGACTCTAGATCATGACAAGAAAAAAGCTTATTTCCTGGGAGATGCAAGATAATTAGTGATACACTCACCTACACAATTAAAAAAGAGAAGAAGCCAAAAGAGAATGCAAAGTAACATAAGTAACATAAAGGATAACATGGGTAAATATGTATGTGTGTGTATATATAGATAGATATAGATATATATATATATCCAGAAAGAAAAAGAGGAAGTCAGCAGTAGAATAAGGGACACGTTTGAAAGATCTTAGTATTTTAGAGATTTGCTATAATGCTATGATGTCTGTAATTTACCGAAAGTTACTTCAGAGCCTACAGTTAGTGTACCTTTGGGATCTCACAACTCAGGGATGACTCACTAACATTCTAAAAGCAAGCCCAGACCTTAGAAGGAACTGATACAACTGAGTTGGCTATTTATACTGGATCAATACCAGAAGCTTTAATAATTAGCATAATGAATGTCAGAATGTAAGAAAAGGATTTTCATTGACTGACTTAGTAGATATCCTTTTATTTTTTCCTTTTTGAGACAGTCTCACTCTGTCACACAGGCTGGAGTGCAGTGGCACCATCTCAACTCACTGCAACCTCTACCTCCTGGGTTCAAGTGATTCTCCTGCCTCAGCCTCTGAAGAGCTGGGACTACAGGCACCTGCCACCATGCCCGGCGAATTTTTGTATTTTTAGTAGAGACAGGGTTTTGCCATGTTGCCCAGACTGGTCTCAAACTCCTGACCTCAAGTGATCTGCCCGCCTCGACCTCCCAAAGTCCTGGGATTACAGGTGTTAGCCACCATGCCCAGCCAATTAGTGGATACTTAATCAGCATAATGGTTGTTAGAAGTGGGCCTTCATTGGTGGAATTAGTGGTATTCAAGACAATTGGCTAAAATATTTTAGAGATACTTCTTCCTCCTGCATAATCAGGGTATGGAAATCCAGAAAGGTCTATGGTTAGCTGGTCATCTGAAGGAGGGATCCTGATCCCCAAATAATAACCAATGATTCAAGCAGTGAATCTGAGGATTTCTAACATCTTGGACAGTAAGTATAAAGAATCTTGGCCCCGGGATGTTGTTTTGGCTTCTTTGATATTTTTTCAGGCAAGATATTTGAGGATCCCCTATGAAAAGAATCTGGGAGTCATTGATTTTACAGAACAAATTGTATGAAGGTTTTGTACTTGTTTGTTAATATTCATTTATTTGTTATTATTTGTTTAATAAATGTCGATACATGAGGCAGAATAGGTCTGATTTACTCTTACTATACTTTGAAGCAAGATTATGAGGGCAGTTGCTAACTCTCAAGCCATCTCAAGTATTTTGGTGGCTATAGTTACCTACCATAAAGACTTTTTGAGAGTTGTCATAGACCAATTCCAAAAGCAAATGCAAAAAAATATAAAATAACGCAAATTGAGGGAGAAATTTGGTGACCATTCTCTTGGTGATCTTTCTCTTGTGAGAAAAATTAAGAAAGCAACTTACAGTTTCTTCAGTGCTCTCTGTGTAAGACAAGGGTATTTACTGTATTGCTCTTTTAGTTCCAAGAAGATCCGAACGAGTCAACAGAGACTTGAACAGAAGTAGCTTCCAAAGGCAGGATGCTTCTGCTCGGTAACTCACTAGTGTAATTTGCTCCATGAAAAAGAGCAAATATGAGAAATGGGGATAGAATTTTGATCTGTCAGGCACTGGTCTGCTGCTCTTTCCAATGGGCCATGCTTTCCAGGTTATTTAAGAGTTTGCCTAGGATGTTCTCTACAAAGTATACTTTTTCTTATTTACATACAGGCACTTAGATATAAAATGTTCAAATGTATTGCATGATAATTTATTTTCTACAGTTTAAATTGTAAATGGAAAAATGGAAATGTATCTATGTATTTTTAGCAACCTCTTTTCTGAGGTGATATCGTATAACATCAATTCATAACGTGGAACCAAACACCCTTCCATGCTGACTGGTGAAAATATCTGTGAAGTCATTTCAAAATATTAAACAATCAAATGTTAGAACAGCAGATTAATTAAAACCATAGACGTTGTAAATGCTTAAGAATCTTACTCTAAAATGTCACATTTTCAATAAAAGTAAGAGATTTAGTCTGGCTATTCAGTCACTTTTACAGTTAATGTGATTTATTAGACAATGTTAAGATGCAGAGAGAAAGTGGGAGATATCTATAAATAACTTTGTATATGTTTGCCACAACTTGCCAGCTAATCATCATCTTGAGATATGATGGTTCTGATTAATAAACCAAAAGGGAAACTCAATTATGAATGCATGCAATCAAACTTCATATGCAAGCCAAAATAAACCTGGCGTTTGTAAGTCAAAAGACCCCATTAGGGAAACTAATATGGTAGTGTCCCAAGGCTACATTGTGTAGAAAATAATGCTCTCCAGTTTAATAAAAAGAGGTAGGTGAGAAAATACTTAAAACACAAACTACTTAGAATACAGCATATGACAACAGTACACTAACGGAAATAAAGGGCTCAAGTCCAAAGAGAAATGGCAGTGTCCTCAATCCTTCAGTTGGATTGAAGAAATATTTATTGCATAAAAAACTAAAGCCTCTGCTCCAGAGGGCTGTGTTTAGATGGAGGAAAGACAACCTCTCATTGGTTTTGATCTCAGACATAGGGGGTTGTGATGGGTGGAATTTTGTCCTCCCAAATTCTTATATTAAAGTCCTTAACTCTTAGTGCCTCCGAATATGATTTGATTTAGAAATGGGGTCATTGTAGAAGTCATTCGCTAAAATGACGTCCTACTGAAGCAGGGTGGGTTTCTTTTTTTTTTTTTTTTTTTGAGATGGAGTCTCGGCTCTGCCGCCCGGTGAGTGGCAGTGGCCGGATTCACCTCACGCAAGCTCTCACCTTCCCGGGTCACGCCTTCCTGCCTCGCCTCCGAGCGTAGCTGGGACTACAGGCGCCCGCCACCACGCCCGCTAGTTTTTGTATTTTTAGTAGAGGACGGGGTTCACGGTGTTAGGCCAGGATGGTCTCGATCTACCTGACCCGTGACACAGTCTCGGGCCTCCGCAAAGGCTGGGTTACAGTGAGCCACCGCGCCCGGCCAGCAGGGTGGGTTTCTAATCCAATATCCCTGGTGTCCTTATGAAATGGGAAAATTTGGACAAAGAGACACACAGGAGAATGCCATATAAAGGCATGCCCACATAAAGGCAGTGATAGCGGTGATGCTTCTACTAGCCTACTCGCCAAGGAACATCAAGGATTGCCAATAAACCACCAGAAACTAGGAGAGAGACAGAAAGCCGATTACCTCTCACAACTCTCAGAAGAATCCAAGCCTGTAGAGGCCTTGATCTCAGATTTCTAGCCCTAAACCTGTGAGACAATAAATTCTGTTGATTGAGCCACTCAGTTTGTGCTGTTTTGTTATGGCAGCCTTAGCAAACTAACACAGCGATAGAAATAACAATAAAAGCACAATCTCTCTCCTCAAAGTGCTTACAAACTGTAGTTCTATTGTACAAGTTTGTAGATAATTCAAATTCGTAGAGTTTTGTTACATAAACAGCAACATTCAGGAGTCTGGAAACAGAATAGGAAACAAGGGGAACATGTGTTATCTAGGGCTGAACTTGGACAAAATTCAGGGCAAGGGGTCAGATGATTCAAGGCATTGATGAGTATTCTTTTTGTTTTTTTTTGAGATGGAGTCTCGCACTGTCTCCCCGGCTGGAGTGTAATGGTGAGATCTCGGCTTGCTGCAACCTCCGCCTCCCCGGTTCAAGTGATTCTCCTGCCTCAGCCTCCTGAGTAGCTGGGATTACAGGCACACACCACCACAACTGGCTAATTTTTTTGTGTTTTTAGTAGAGATGGGGTTTCACTATGTTGACCAGACTCGTCTCAAACCCCTGACCTCATGATCCACCCGCCTCAGCCTCCCAAAGTGCTGGGATTACAGGTGTGAGCCACTGCGCCTGGCCAATGTGTATACTTTAAATTGTGGACCATGTGACCCAGGTTGGGAAGACAGGTGAAGAAAGACATAAGGAAGGTGTGTGTATTGATGAGCTAGATCAAGAGCAGGAAAAGTGAGACCAGTGGGAGAAGTGGAAGAATTAGTAGTTATGGAATTCTGTTTTAAGGACTTCTTTTATTTTGGCTCTAAATTTGGATACATGACCCTTCTATAAAGGACAATTGTGATGAGGTTGGATCTTTTTAAAAAATTTTTAATATGCTGATTACATGTCTGAACTTTTAGTGAAAAGCATGTTGTTGTTGCCTTATCAATCTTTCTAAAAGTGTATTTAAAAAATATTATGAACTATTGCAAACATACAAAAGTCACATAAACACTAATCTGATAATAAACTATGTATCTAACTCTTGGCTTTAAAAATATATATATTTCTAATATAGCTGAAGCCCCAGGGGTTCCTTCTCCAGATCTCATTCCTTCCCCATGATACTTTCTACACTGAACTTAGCCTTTTCATTCTCGTGTATTTCTTTTCGTACTTCCCCTCAGAGTTGTTCAGAGGCAAAAGGGCTGAAGTCTGTGTACCTCATATCCTTAGTAGTTATTGGTCAAAGACTGACCCTGGTGGGATGTAACTTCCAAGTTGCTTCCCAGATCTTGTTGCCTGCAGGGCAAGTGGGTTCCAGCAGCTTTCAGGGCGGCCTCTGACAAGGCCCTGGGTATGCAGTACATGCATATTAGAAGCCTGTGTATAGAGAAATGGTAAAGGGATATGAAGAACCCCAGGCAGCATACTGCCAGTGCCTGCTACATAGCTCATCACTTGGATACAGCACACTTTATTTATCTATTTTCTTGTTGGTGGACATTTAGTTCAAGTAAACATTTGTTCCACTTGTTAACAGTAGATGCTAGGGGTATGCCATAAAAATAGGCATCTTTAAATATTCCCTAAAGATTATTTTATTTTGCGATTAAAGAAATAGTTCATGTCACCCACAAAATTCTTCTTTAAGGGAAATGAGCTGAAGGAGGAGGGGAGATTACTTATTGCAGATTGTCAGAGATGAGTTGAGCTGGGAGATGAGTCAGGACGCATGCTCTCAGAGGATGGCTTGTTTTGTCGCCTTCAGTCTGAACGCTCCAGGTGAGAGGTCCTTACTGCATTTTGGGACAGGGTCTGTGACTAGGCCTAAGATATTTTCACTAAAGAAGAATCCTTTTTTTAGGGCAGCTCCAAGCCCTTTTTAACCTTCCAGTTTATACCTTGCTTAATCCTTAGTTATTTTGCATATTGTTTTAAAAGTGTTTCATCTTTATTGTCTTTTCACGTGTTAAATTAATATTTACTAAAAAATTTAAAAGTGGGAATCAGGAGATATTTGCATGAAGGAACAGGCTGATGGCCTAAGCCTAAAGCAAAGGAGGCTTGGTATTTATTCCTCCTTCTTCTTCCATCTTTTCTCTCTTTTCCTTCAGCTCTTAGTTTTGACGTACTGCTAAAAAGATCTCAATCTCTTATTTGAGCTACAAAGGGTCACCAGGATCTATAAGGAAGCCCTATCAGATAGTTTGGTGGCCTAAATCATATATAAACAATGCTTCTGACATTTCAGTATACACTGGGGGAAGAGGGACACTTTTTCACCAAGAGAGCGAAGCACGGTTTGCAAATTTGCTGAGAAGCAGTCTCAGAGTTGTGCTGATTTTGTACATGCCGATCATACACTTTGTATACAAGGACTACCAGGACATCCATGAGAGGAAATCCAAAGGTATAACCCTCAAGCTTGTATACATTTGTGTAAGCCCCAAAGAGATATTCAGAAAGTTCTGACTGGGAAGGAATGCTTAAGGAAGACTGCTGAAATGAAAATAAACCTCACTACAACTTTAATTTCAGGATTCCTTTACTGAAGTAGAATTTTCCTTTTAATGATCTGGTTTAAGAATAACTAACTAAAATGCAGTAATTACCATTGAAAGTAGAAACTGGTTTCACTTCAAGGCAGAATTTTACAATTCTCCCAGTTTTGTGTTCTTAAAAAGTTGCCTAGGTTAATATAGTTTCTACTAGGATTTTTAGTCTGAATGTCTGCAAAACCTGATTATTTTACTTAAAAATAGAAGAATTTGCATCTTGAAAACCATGTTTTATGAATTATAAGATGTCTCAGTAATAGTGCCCCGCCCACATACACGCTAATGTTCTATAAAATTTCTGCAGTGTTCAAAGCCAGTGGAGGGGCTGTCGAACTACATTAATTTCTTTCTTAAGATAAATACAGGGACTTGAGACACCTCCAAGGATGCTGACCAGCATTAGGGAGTACAACCTTAGCTACAATTCTTTTTGCTCTGAAATTGTCTTGATAATGTAATACCAAAAATCCCTCTCGTTATTTTCCATTTATATGAAAAGTACAGTGTATACTATGAGGACTCAGAAAGATACTGGAGGTGCTACAGCACCACACAAAGAGATGTTATTTCTGGATGTACGAAAAGAGCAGGGAACTAATATTTTCCACTTTATTATAGGAAGTAATTCACCTTAGAAATTCAGTGGAAGATACTGTTCCTGAAGTGTACTTTGAGAAAAAGTATTCATAAAAATGACAAGCTGTAGAAAAGAGACATTGAAAACTGGAAGAAGAATTCAGATTAGAACAAAGCAAGACTACTGTCTTAGATACTTTTTTTTTTTTTTTTTTTTTTGAGACGGAGTCTCGCTCTGTCGCCCGGGCTGGAGTGCAGTGGCCGGATCCCAGCTCACTGCAAGCTCCGCCTCCCGGGTTTACGCCATTCTCCTGCCTCAGCCTCCCAAGTAGCTGGGACTACAGGCGCCAGCCACCTCGCCCGGCTAGCTTTTTTTGTATTTTTTTAGTAGAGACAGGGTTTCACCGTGTTAGCCAGGATGGTCTCGAACTCCTGACCTCGTGATCCGCCCGTCTCGGCCTCCCAAAGTGCTGGGATTACAGGCTTGAGCCACCGCGCCCGGCCGATACTTTTTTACTAATTTTTACTTAGAAGAAATTGTGATTTAATATTAGGATGTCATATCTTTTGTATGTTGAGTAGGCCTGTGGTTAATTTAACACATGGAAAAATTTTATTTCATTTTATTTTCATAACATAGGTTTAGGCTATTTTGAGTAATCCCTTTGTCATCACAATGAATCCAGAACTGAGAAATACTCTCCAGATATTGTCACCTGTCAATGTCAATACTGGTGGGCCCTCTCTGGCTATGGCAGCTAAGATTCTGGGCACAATACAGGCAAATCAAACGAGCTCACAGAATGATGCTTTAATGAGGCATATTTCTGTCAGAATGTGCCACACTTGTATTCCATTCTTGTTTGTCTCTTGTAAATTGTGCCCCGCCTCACTTATCCTCTCTTTTATCTTGAATTGTTCCAGGCAAGATAAATTCAAGCTACATACACTGAGGGACAGGAACTTTGCAATCTGGTCTCAACACCTTTCAAATTACGCAGTTCAGATTCCTCTGCACTTCATTTCTTTCCAACGTGAATGGCAGGATGGCTACAATCTAGGGAGTAGCAAGACATGACGAGTTTTTAAAAACTTTTATTAGAAACTATATTGATGAAAATGTGACCTAGATTAATCTCACAAATTGAAAGCTAGATAGCTAGTGAAAATGAATTATACAATGATATTAAAAAATCAAGAGAACAGTGCAAAATACTGAAGGAGCTTAATGAATGCTATTATATATGATTGTTATTACAATCCTCTTTCTGTCAATGTTTTATAGGGTTTCAAGAGTAGAAATTAAAAAAAAAAAGCACACATAATATGTAGCCAGAAACAGAATTTAAATGATCACAGAAAGGTAATGTTCTGCTCTTCAGATTTCCTTATATTTCTCTAATTCAGAATAAGAACAATAGCCATCCACAAATAGTTTCCTGCATGATACTAGTAGGTGCTAAAATGCCTTATATCTTTCTGTGCCATTTCTAGTACTTAAATAAATTGTAATGGTGGTGATAGAATGGGAGGCTCTTACTTGAACAAATGTGTTCTAAACTCTATGATAATATATATTAAAGCGTAATCTGTGGTAGTGCAGTAAAATAATTTATAGTCATTTTATTCAAAATTCATTAACATATAAGCATAAAAAGAACCACTTATTTTTCAAAGTAGTATCTGTAATTGCTATTATAACCTCTGGTAACTTTTCCAATACAATAGAAAATCACTGTGGTACCTTCTATTTTAATATTCTCCTCAGGGTTAACCTTTTACTGTTTTTCTCTTCCTTAATTAGAGTTCAATCAGGTCGTTGGGTTTGTATCTCTTTGTTTTCTCCCCCATGTGTATCAATTAGATTATGAAGTATAGGACATTTGATATACTGAGCCAATATGTAGAAATTCTCACTGCCTCATACTTTGCTCTGAAATCATAGTTGCCCTCTTGCCCTGTGGGACATTTTCATCATCTCTTCAATGTTCTCAAAAGCATAAATTTCATTCATATGCAAGATAACTTAGCATTGGCATTTAAAAATGTCACCGAAAAGTCTGCATGTTTTAGTCTCTTTTCCATGTAAGTTTCTCTCTACTCCTTTCTTTCTTCTACCTGATTTGTTCTAAACACAAACTTTTTTCACTTTAATAATTCCTTTTTCTAATTTTGCATTTGATCTTTTTACTGGGATTTTGTTTCTAATTGTATCTTAAATTTTATAGATGGAAACACTGACTAAATCAGTTTAAAGTCCATTATTGGAATCCCAATTTAAGTCTGGGAAACTTCGCAGTTATATACTAGCAGACAATTTCATTTGCTCCTTCCTCTCTGGGTAAATAGTTCAGGGTTATTAAGTTTTAATAAATACACATTTTAAGAAAAATCCTGGTTTATCATGGCTTATTAATATGCACATTTTCTATCTCAGACAGCATTAAACTAAGAAAGAAAAACACAAACCAAAATTGCTCTTCCCTGATTTTCAGAACCCTTTCCAAATGTCATGGGTTCCGTTCATTCACCACAAGAGGGCATACGTATACAAATGTATCATGACCCTTTGGTAGCATGATTTGATGATGATTTTACAAAGGTGTTGTTTTATCATGCTTTTATGTCTTTTTCCCCCCTCTGCATGTGCAGTTTTAATAAAGTGATCTGGAGACTACCGTAGTTTCTAATGGTGAATGTGGAATATGAATTTCACCTTCGAACAAGGGGGCTATTCCAGGTCAAAACTCTTGAAACTGCAATTCCCACACTTTCTTCTATTTCCCATAAGGTATATTGGAGTTCAAGCAAAACCTAATCATTTCCAAGTGCCTTAAAACACCATTGACTTTAGAGATATTAAAGTTTCGATGGTATAATCTGAAATAATACATAATTGTTTTAAGACTCTGAGATAAAATTAAGTACCTGAGGCAACTGAATGACATTACTGTCTAAGAAAAGTTGTTTATGTTCTGGCCATTGGTTACAGTTATATCATAGTTTAAAGGTATTTTCACAAAATTTTAAGGTCTTCAGTAAGTGCCATGGAAGGGACATACATTTTTACATTGGTCTATATTGGAGAAAAATAATTGTCATAGATATATTAAAGAGAAGAAAATGCAAGAAAAGGTAGCAAAAGGGAAAATACTAAATTCAGCAAAAAGAACACCAAAGAAATAAATCAGCGCTCATAATCTCACTCTTCATTATAAAGCATGTTTTACATGAAAAACTATCTTGTGTTAGAAACTAAAAGTGTGTGGGTGAGATAGAATAGCGTAATGCTAAGAATAATGTCAGGGAAATTATTAATTTATGTTGTGTAGTATGCTTAGTGTAACCAGAACAGCTCTAACTGCCCATTGTTTACTCCCTTTTCTTCCTATTTCCTCCCCTTTTCCACTGTATTGACAATTCTTTTACCTGTTTGTGACTTCTGTCCTATCTAATGATGTGTAAGGCTGGAGGAGGAAATAATTGGTATGTGTCTAGATTGCAGCAGGGCAGTTAATCAAGATGGAACCCTTAGATAACCTGTTTCACAATCACCTGGGTGTTTATTAAAAATCTGAATTTCCAGATTGCAAATTCTTGCTATTCTTCCCTCAGACATACTGAATAAAAATGAATTTCAGGGGCTGAAACTGGAAATCTGTATTTTTCAATAAGTGTCTCCGGTGACTCCTATGCTGTTAGTCCCAATAGTGGCTAAGGATCTATGATTTAGCTTATTTATTAGCCTGTTGGTTCTTATAACATTCTGTAAAATAGAGTGGTCAGTTTTATTAATTCTGTTCAAGATGTGGAAACCAAGGCACAAGGATTTCAAATTAATGATCCATGCCTGTTCACTGAATTATGGCCAACCTGATATTAAAGTCACAGCTCCCAGTTTATAACCTACTGTTTTCTCTACCACATTATGTCTGCAATATTTCCATTTCTTAATGACTCCATATCCATATTGGGCTACTGAAATGCCTTTACTATGGAACCTATAGAGGGTAGGGTGGAGATGAGGGTATAATAGTTTATTCCTTGACTTCTTTGTTAGTTTTTACTTTATATAAGAAAACAACTTGATTCTATCAAATTTATGCTTTTCCTTTAGTGGCAATTATTTTTAAAAGTAAACCTAGTTTCATCTTAACTAAGAAACACAGCCTGAAAATTTTCCTAAAAAAAAAAAGAGCCTTTAGAAAATACATGCTATAAACACAAATTTAAAATGTTGACTTCTCTTAAAAGTTTACTTTTATAGCATACATGAAAACAAACATATGGACTACTAAAAGAACAAGGTAATGATTCAGCTTCCATAAAAAGAAAATTAAGGACCAAGACCTGAATTATGCAATATATACAGGCAGGAGTAATCTAGAGAGCATTACCTTTATGTATAATTCATTTAGCAGCTGCCTTTTTGTGACACATATTATACACTGATTAAGAGGATGGTTAAACAACTGAGTAATGTGTATGCTTCATATGATAATACCCTGTTCTTATTGCAAGTTTAAAGAAGCAAAACTAGGTACAGCGAAACTTTGTGTGTTTATGTTAATGGGAACGGGGAATGATGTGAATATATGAAAATATTGATGGATCATAGATGCATTCAGAGCTGTTCCTTGAAGAGACAGAGAGGCCCAAAGGAGAGTTTGAGGAAAGCTCTGTGCAGTCATCTTTTCAGTGGCTTTCTTTTGCTTTCCTGCAATAAATCATGACTGCAAAGGTTTGACTTATATAAGCCTGATCAGTAAATAGCTAGCACAAACCAACCAACGGATAGCCAGGTGGGAAAATACAGTAAATGAAAAAAAAAAAAAGGCATTTATTTCTTAATAAGGATATGGATACATTTTAATAATATTTAATTTTTTTTTATCTTTAAAAAACACACTTGAAGATTCTGTAGCATTTTCTCTAGCTTCTGATCTCCTAATCATTATTTATAGGTTTGGAAAAGTTGATGATTCTGGGGCTTATAGTAGGCCCTACGGTGACATTGAGGAGTAGGTATTAGATTTGAAACTCTGGGGAAGAATCTGAGGTTTCTTGGTATATTGCCCAGAATTCCATTTAAAAAATCAGTAGTAGTAATATTCATTTCCTTAATCTCTTTATCTTCCATTTAAAAATAAATGTTGCCTAGTGAAGTGGCCTCCAGCCATCTTTTTGATTACAGAAGTAGCATTAAAACAAACGAACATGTTATTTAGTGACTGATACCAGAGAGAAGACATTTTAAATATACCAAACAGAAGGCTATCTTGGAACTCTGCCAGGAGCTCTTTCTTTCTATAGTTTTATAACATATAGTGTTTTCTTTCCTTTACCATAAAAGTGCAATATTCACTGTAGAATAATTTGAAAAGGTTGGCAAGAAAATAAAAAAAAAAAAACATTTTGAGATATGTTTGCATTTGTAACATCTATCACCAAAGACTAAGAGATCTTTCTCTTTTTTCCCCAACCTTCAAAGACTTTCAGCTGCTGATATCCATTGCTTTCTCCAAGAGTCTCAGAGGTGAGACACTGAAGGGAGTTTGCATATGACAGAGGAGAATTTGTAGTGGAAACTACTGGGGAAGGAGGATTTGATTGTGCGACAGGCACTTTCCCCAAACATTGTAACTGACATAGTCTCCCATGGACTAGCTATGTGACTTGTGTAAATCATTTCTTTGGGCCTCAATTTCCTCATCTAGAAAAACAAACAAAAAAAACTCAAAATGTACACACACACACTATATATATATA
>NW_016809656.1:488843-493371 GCF_001698545.2 Rhinopithecus bieti
TATATATATATTCCCCAAGCAGATCTATTGCCATGGGATATCCCAAGTATCTTCACCACTCTTCATTTTTTTCTTTACCAGCATACACCAAGGCACCATCATTTCCTGTCTAGGGTTGTGCAAATAGATCTCTTTGCTATCTCTCTCCCCTCCCCTCTGTAAATCATTCTCAACGTACAGCCAGAGTGAGCTCTTTAGAACACAAATCAAATGTCACCCTCTGCTTAAAATTTTCCAGCGGCTTCCTTTTGCAGATAGAATATAATTTCTACTCCTTTCCACAACCTTTGAGTTCCTACAGCATCTGGCTCTTCTGTCCCTGTTTCCTTAACATTCTCCCCTACCTCTCAGAGTGTCAACCATCCTGGCTTTATTCCTAGTTTTAAAATATGCCAAGCTTGTTCCCATCTTAGGAGCTGTATTTGTTTTTCTCTCATCTTTGAACATTCTGACTTCAAATCTTTTCCTGGTTGGTACCCTTACAATTTTCAGGTCTTATTTCAAAGGTGACAACCTTATTAAAGAAATACTTCCTGGCCATGTTTTTCAAGGTAGCTACTCACTTTTACCTTTTGTTATATATCCAATATTTATCACTATCTGAGATAATCTTTTTAAAAAACTTTTAAAAAGTATTTTTTATTTCTGCCATCCTCAAGACTGTAAACTATATAAAGAAAGCTTATTTATTGGAATATGTCCAGTGACCAGAAGAGTACCTACCAAAACAGTAGGTATTCACACATTTGTTGTATAGAATCTCAGATTATAATTACATACACAACAGCATGATTATTTAAAGTTTTCTCCCCAGCACTTTTTTCAGCTTTATTGAATATAATTGACAAAAAATATATATATATGGTATAAAATTTGATGTTTTTAATATGCATTGTGAAATCATAACCACAATCAAGCTAGGTAACATATTTATCACCTCACAGCACTTTTATCCCCACTGCCTAACTTAGTGACTAATAATATTAAGAATATATGTAAAATGAATAAATTGTGATTATTGGACCCCCAGACTAACTATGTTTATAGTATCCTTATACCTAGTTAGTTTGTGTGATTGTTGGGATACATTACTTAAACTCCTCATTTAATTATTTTTCTATTTCTGTTATCTATTAATATGGAAGTTTTCACAGTTGTTGATTACTATTATCAGGTAGAATGTCTTCAGATACAAGTCATAGAGTCATAATACCCAACACTCAGGGACTTAAGCAAATAAAACATTTAATTAAATTACAAATAAAAAACAAGAGTAAGTTGTTTGTTTTGATGCAGAAATTCAGCAATTTCATCTGAGACCCAGGCTCTTTAGATCTTCCTACTTGGCCATCCGCAGCATTGGGTTTAACTCCTTAGGCTTGTTGCCTCATGTCTCCAAGAGGGCTATCACAGCTCCAAGCATTATGTCCTCCCAAAACCATATTCAAAGCAATAAAGAAAGTGAAAGGGCCAGTACTAGAAAGCTCCCCACTCAAACCTATTTTTGATAGATTTCAACTAGAAATTTTCCCAGAAATTCCTCATCTCAGTTCTATTATATTTAAGTGACTGGTCAAAGCATAAAACTTAAGTGTCTAAGGATAGTGGTATAACTATAACTGACATATAAATCCTGATTTATTTCTTGGATCTGAGCTCATTGCAAACATCCAAATGTCAAGATTTCATTAGCCAGGAAGAAATAACAAGAGAGGTTGAATGGGCAGCCAACAGGGTCTGTTGCAAACAGCATAAATAACCGGTAATGTTTTCACTTTATTTGCCATTGATGTGAAGTTTTTTACTCTGGGAATAAGTAAACTTTCCCATAAAGATTTCATGTGGTTTTTCTGGTATTTATCACATTTTCCTTAGCTATTTATTGTTGAAGGAAAAAAGCATTCTTTTTACATCAGAGATGAAACTAGCAATTAAGCATCAGTTATAACTTTATTTCCTCTGTCGGTACCTTTGAAACTCTAGGTTTAACGTCAGCAGGTATGTTCTTTTAAGTGGGAGCAAAACATTGAGTATGCATGGACATAAAGAAAGGAAGAACAGATACTAGGGACTACTAGACGGGGGTGAGGTGAGGGTTGAAAACTACCTACTGGGTTCTGTGCTTACTACCTGGGTGATGGGATCATTCATACACCAAACTTTAGTGACACACAATGTACCCATGTAACAAACCTGCACATGTACCCTCTGAACCTAAAAAAAAAGTTACCAAAAAAAAAAAAATAAATAAATAAAGTCAGCACGTTTGTATACAGTTTTACTTTGTCTTTTTTTCTGTACAAGCAAGATGGGGCAATGACATTGTACTCTGCTTGCTGGACATGTGCTGATTGATCTTTCTCAGTAAATCAATTTAGTCTGGGTTTGTTCTAGAATCATGGGAACAGGGAGAGTTACTCAATTAGACAATGCTGAATGTTGCTAACACATGAGCAAACAGCACTTGGCATTTCATGAGATTCTTATTCATCAAACTGTACAGAAAATATCTTGAGAATTGTGACTGGCATTTGATTATTCCTCACTGATTAGCATTTAGGTTAGAAGGACTAGATGTATTGCAGATATTTATAAGTATTAAAATATTATGTATTCTATGATTTTATAAATCATTTTTCTTGGATCTTATCAAGGCTACAGATATCCTTTTGTGTTAAATATGCTTTTAGAGACTTTTCCCTCTTCTTGTGAATTTTCTTGTCTGCTTGTGAATGTCCTAACCCATCATTGTAAGTGCTTTAACATTTGCTACATTTACTTCTTTCTATGGCAAATTTTTCATTTCTTTTGCGATACGTTAAAGATTGTTTTAGGTTTACAGATTGGTGGGTTGGATTAACAATGATATCAGAGAAAAAATGAATGTAATTGTACTAAAGACAATGTTCTTATAATTTCAATCACTTTCTTTCTATTTCTTATTGGTTTTATTATCAGCAATTAATAAAGAAGGCATTAAGTAGTATATTACTGTAGGTGTTGAGAAGCTTTAAAAAATGTAATAGATAAAAATCTCTTGCTCATCACAAATCTATAGGAAATGTTATCTTAGGAGAAAATCGAAACAAAACAACCCCTTGTAAGTGACACACCAAATCTTGAGTGCTGAAAAGAAAGTTGGAGTTTCTCAGCGTTCTCTTGTGTTAAATAATGACTTCCCAAGTCTATGTCTTAGAGTCCGCTCCTTTTTTTTTGAGATGGAGTCTCTTTCTGTTGCCCAGGCTGGAATGCAGTGACATGAATTCAGCTCACTGCAATCTCTGCTTCCCAGGTTCAAGCAATTCTCCTGCCTCAGCCTCCCGAGTAGAGTCCTCTCTTTAAAACACACATTGAAGAGACAAAAGGCTTATTACATGTAAGAAGGACTTCTTGTTTTGATTTTAGGTTTTGCTGTATGTGCTTTGCACAGATAAAATACAGAGGTTTTCTCAAAGCCTGACTTGCCCTCTTCATAGTATATATCACTGAGCCAGATGGATCTGTCCATTTTCAAAATTTTTGATGAAGCTCCCATTTTATCATTTTTTCCTTTGTGTATGATAATCTCAAAATCTTTCATTTGTTTTTACTAAAAATCACTCTGTAATGATCACCAACTGTTGTTTCCTAAGCTTCATAGATGAGGGCTTTTCAGGAAGTAATTCTTTATGCAGTAATTTCCTTTGGTATTGTATTAATTCCCATTTTCCATCATATGCTTAACATCTACCATTGTCAGTTCACCTAAGAAGTGTATCTCATAAAAGTTCTGTGTCTTCTGAAACTATCATCTCAGACAAGTACCATTAAGATTTTGGGTCTCTATGCCTATGATCCAAGCTGATGTTTATGGTGTTCACACCTCAAACAGTTATCGAATACTCTTACCATGCATTTAGCACATATTCTGTCTCATTTGTTACATATGTTTCTCTTTCATCTCCATTGTGATGAATCTGCTTTCTGACAAACAGGCTCAAGATGTGGAGACTACTAAATTTTAAGAATATATCTTTTTAGGCGCGGAGCAAGATGGCCGAATAGGAACAGCTCCAGTCTCCAACTCCCAGCGCGAGCGACACAGAAGACCGGTGATTTCTGCATTTTCAACTGAGGTACTGGGGACATCTCACTAGGGAGTGCCAGACAATCGGTGCTGGTCAGCTGCTGCAGCCTGACCAGCGAGAGCTGAAGCAGGGCGAGGCATCGCCTCACCTGGGAAGTGCAAGGGGGAAGGGAATCCCTTTTCCTAGCCAGGAGAACTGAGACACACAACACCTGGAAAATCGGGTAACTCCCACCCCAATACTGCGCTTTAAGCAAACGGGCACACCAGGAGATTATACCCACACCTGGCCGGGAGGGTCCCATGGCCACGGAGCCTCCCTCAGTGCTAGCACAGCAGTCTGCGATCTAACCGCAAGGCAGCAGCGAGGCTGGGGGAGGGACGCCAGCCATTGCTGAGGCTTAAGTAGGTAAACAAAGCCGCTGGGAAGCTCGAACTGGGTGGAGCTCACAGCAGCTCAAG
>NW_016809656.1:496957-512848 GCF_001698545.2 Rhinopithecus bieti
GAGGGATTGCATTGGGAGTTATACCTGATATAAATGACGAATTGATGGGTGCTGACGAGTTGATGGGTGCAGCACACCAACATGGCACAAGTATACATATGTAACAAACCTGCACGTTATGCACATGTACCCTAGAATTTAAAGTATAATAAAGAAAAAAAAGAATATATCTTTTGTATTAGATAACTAGAATATCCTTTACCAAATGTTTATATTGAAAAAGTGTATAAAAACTGTCAGATTTTCTCTTCATGAATTAATCTTTCAAACATTTGCTGGATCAAGAGCACTGTTTTCCTGTGAGTTTAGGAAACCTAATATTGGCACATCGATTTCTTCCTCATCAGTGAATTATAATGGTGAATACGCTTGACTGGTTTTGATTGACTACTAGCATAGTATCTATCATAGAACTATTTTTTTTGTGTGTGAATAGTTATTTTGTTGTTTTCCCCAAGTGGCATAGCTCCTTTCTTAATAGATGAATTTGGTTTATCTAGCCTGGATTTTAATGTTTTTCACTTTTCCAAGGTTTATTTCCTTACCACCTCTTTTACTGAACAATAAGTTATTTAAATCTTCACATCATAGCATTCTGATAATGCTGCTATTTTTCTCACTTTTCTTTATTCTTATGTGGCTGAATTTAGGTTTGCCTAAAAAAAAGGTCCATTTCCTTTCTTTGAACTTCCCAGTGAATTCTCTGAAGGAACTTGTTCTTATATTCTATTTATGCTGCTATATGTAGCTTATGCTATGTTAGGTTATTTGGTTTTGCTGTGTCCCCACCCAAATCTCACCTTGAGTTGTAATAATCCTCATGTGTCAAGGGCAGGGCCAGATGGAGATAATTGAATCATGGGGTGGTTTCCCCCATACTGTTGTCATGGTAGTGACCATCACGAGATCTGATGATTTTATAAATGGGAGTTCCCCTACAAATGTTCTCTCTTGCCTGTCACCATGTAAGACGTGACTTTGTTTCTCCTTCACTTCTGACATGTTAGTGAGGCCTCACCAGCCATATGGAACTGTGAGTCAATTAAACCTCTGTCCTTTATAAATCACCCAGTCTCAGATACGTCTTTATTAGCAGCATGAAAAAAGACTAACACATTTGGTTTCATGATTTTCTACCTAAGTGCCTGTTTTGTGCCTAAAGCAGTCAACCCCCCCATTTTTAGCTTGGTCAAGCCTTAAAGAAAATTGGGTACAAGTAATTTTCAGCTTAGATCCAGTTGAACTAGGGTAGAGTTAGTGTAAAATGCATTTTACCACATACTGCATCTTCACACAGTGTCAGCCCTACTACCAGTGACTTGATGACAGAGAATCCTGTGGTATAATTTCAATGGATAAAGTTTTATTCTTTAGAATCCAAGAAATCAGTAACATTTTTTCAGTGTGAGTCCTTTTATTCAGTGCATTGGTTATTATATAATTATAATTGAAACCTTTCATTTTTTTTTTCTTGCTGCAAATTTTTTACACCAACCCTTTAAGAGACAAAGTGAGTGAAAGTTCTGAGTATGTTTTACTAAAAGGTTAAGCATGATCTCCAGACAAATCTCATTTACCCGTGTTAATGAAAGTACTTAAAGGCAGCTCTCACTTGTGTTAAAATATTTATTCTTAAAGTTGGACATGTTCAAGGTTTAAAATTAACTTCAAAAGTCAAGCCAATTCACAAACACCTAACTCAGGTGAAGGTGAATCTCTCCCAACTGTAAAACACACATTAAATACCTTCCCCTCATGCTGCTTCATTACTTTTTATAATTATCTCCATGTTGGGTAAAGGCTATGTCTTCTTAGATGGATGGAAAATTTGACTTTTCTCAGAATTTATGGAGAATAGCAGAGGTTAAGTGTTAGAGCTTGGAAGAGGTCCTATGAATGCAAAGTAAACAGAATTAAGATGTTAACAGAACTGTAATTATGCAGATTATATATTGTCAATAACGAGGCTCTGTATTTCAACAAAGAAAGTACTTCCACTGAATTGCTGCTGTCAAAGAAACAAAACCAAAATTTGCCATGGATAACACAAAATCGATGCAATTGAAAGTTAAAATCAAGGACTCATAAAATTTTTAACAAGTATTGCAATAAAGGATTCTTCCATTTTACTTTGATCTTCAAAATATAATAAAAGAAGTTTACTCATGAGAATTATTTTTTAAAAATCTGAACATTAACTGCCATTATATTTTAAATGAAACTTATCTCTTAAAATGGATGAATGTGCACCATAATATATCTTTTAATGTTCTTTTTAGGTAAATAGGACCTCATTTCCATAATTGAGAGCAAAGAGGCTTAGCATTTTCAATGTAAGTTTAAGACTGGGTTGCCTAGCAATATTCAAATGAGAGAGTCCCTCCTCTGGAACTGGTTATAAAACAGTTGTCCATGTGAATGTGTGTCAAACTCAGAAAAGGCAGCGATTTCTTAGCACCTAAATTATAACCAGACAGGAGACCATATAATCAGATGGAGAATCAATGTGAACTATCAGTAACTTTTATGCAAATTAATTTAGCCACATAACACTAATTATATATCTTTTGTTAGGTATAGACCCTAATCATTCACTAATCTCTCCTAAGTGCTTTGTAATCTCATCATAGAATTGGCATGTAAAAACAAGGCCTCAGTTCACATCTAAATCTGATTTTTGTGCATTTATTTCCTTCTATCATGGCCCACAATACACATTTCTTGGTTTCCATGCCATTATCAGATTTTAAAGTTCCTTATAAAAGACTTGATACTTGATGTATTTTAATTCAGGGCTTACATGCTATACCAGAAAAATCTGCTAAACTCTTGTTGCCTTTTAAGCTGTACTGTCCACTCTCAGACAATATATGAGTTTCATTATATGCCTTATTTGGTTACTCTTGGTCTTATTCTTGTGTAGCCATTTATCTGTTCTCAATAATCCCTTTATTTTTGGTTAGTGGTGCAGTAGAGTTCTTTGAGTGGTCTTGGACCAACCCAGCTCTCTTTGCTTTCTTGTTTGTGAAGAATAACAGTAGAATGTGCTGGGAATGCAATATCCTCAGATAGGGAGGAACAGCCTGAAACCTGTCCGTCTTAGGAAATTGAATAGCTTGAGTTAGGAAGGAACTGCATGGGACAGCCTGAGTTTTGTTCCTCTCTTCCCTGGGAGCAGGATGTCCTTTACAGCTTTGCCCAGTATGTTGTGTGGCCCCTGAGGTATATAATCCAGGATGGGCTGCCTTTCAGGGTCCCTCAGCTGTGAAAGTGGGGCATTCGAATCAAGACTATATCTTTCCTGTTCAGCTTTCTTCAGCCTTGGGGGGCCCACACACAATGGATCCAAGACTTCTGTCCCTTGTTAATTATCTATAAGAAAGAAACCCATTTCACATAACTTGTGAACATTTTTTCTTTCACTGGATTTAGGCAAATAGGTAACCAGTGCATGGTGGACCTACACAGTAGCCCAGGATGCAGTGGGCATAAGTATATATGGACTCCCATTTCTGGTGGTTGGCATAGTGATGATTTTTGATATTTGCCTCATGGCATGGGAGTCCTTTTTTGGGACTGATAATTAGCGAAGTTGTTTCACAATTGGCCCTCCAACGAATAGTGCCTGAAATACGGTAGCTCCATAATAAACTGTGTAAAGTACACAGTGAATGAATATGTCTTAGACCTAGAGCATGGCAGGCAGAACACTCAAGTCGAAGAAGAAAATATTAGAATTTCTACTTATATTTAGGTGTAAATCTCATTCTTTATTTACTTCAGTGTATTTTGAAATGTGGCTAATACTGTCTTATATATTACATGAATACGATTTTTAAATGGGGCTCTGAAAGACTCACTGTTGGAGGGTAATCTCTCTTGTCACATTGCTTTCTGGTCTGGCCACTCGGGATCCCATGGCCCTTCTACTTCTCTTCCACATGAGGACCAGTGCAGTACCATAACCAGAGCTAGGCTCGCGCTGCTCACCCAATCCTCCCTGACTGTCTTCTTTAACCAGTTCTGATGGCTCTTTGTTGTGATTTGTGGGTCTCTAAATTGGCAATCATCTTAATGGAAAATGTCTATTCTGCCCCTATTTGGATTAGAAAAGGATAGCTTCCATGTGGCATACTGTTCTAAAGATATTTTTTTCTTGAAGATTACAAACCTCACCCCGACAACGGCCCCACAAAACCTAACCTTTATCTATCATGTCTTCCTGTTTTTAAGCCCTCCTAGGCTCTCTTTCCTCCAAATCCTTCCTGACACAGATTATAAAAACATTTACGGAGGCTGAGACGGGCGGATCACGAGATCAGGAGATCGAGACCATCCTGGCTAACATGGTGAAACCCCGTCTCTACTAAAAAAATACAAAAAAACTAGCCGGGCGAGGTGGCGGGCGCCTGTAGTCCCAGCTACTCGGGAGGCTGAGGCAGGAGAATGGCGTAAACCCAGGAGGCGGAGCTTGCAGTGAGCCGAGATCGTGCCACTGCACTCCAGCCTGGGCGACAGAGCTAGACTCCGTCTCAAAAAAAAAAAAAAAAAAAAAAAAAGTTTACACATAGTGAGCAAATAACAATTATAGTCATGCGTCACGCAGCAAGAGAAAAAAGTCAAAATCATCTAAAGTAAAATAAATGTTCAAAGAAAGTTATATATAGATACAACTTAAAAAACCTGAATTATACATATACATATATATATATATATATCTCAAGGGAGTTTTTGCTTTAAAATTATTTTCATGCAGATGTTTTTATAAAACAAAGAATCCTGTTCGTATAAATGATTCTTCTTCCTCTGTATTTTATTACACAGGGTTTGCTTGAATTGACATGTATCTTCACTAGGTGGGTTTCTAACTATCTCATTCTTTTTCTGAGAAAATGTGAAAAGTGTTTGGGGACTAAGTACATTCATAGAAAGCTCTAAAATTTATAAACAAAGCTTTGACAGAATGCCAATGATCATTTGGCATTATCTCGCCTTTGAGACAGAATATCTGTCTATTATAATTTTGTTATAATAGAATATCTTCTGTTATACTTTTGCTTTGTAATCTAATGCCATTAGCCAGGTCATCTCTAATGGGGATTCTCTGTCTTGATTAACAGCATCTCCATTTAACCAGTTGTTCAATCTGGAAATGTTAGTGCCATCTTTAAATCCTCCTTCTTCCTTACAATTCATATCCAATTAATTATTGAATCATAATGAACATATAATGTACAACATATGTTAATTTATGTTATTTCTCTTCCCTCCTCTTTATTCCAACTGTCATTGCCTAAATTAAAGCCATATGACCATTCTGGTTTATTGCAGTAATGCCTAACTGGTCTGTCTGCTGCTAGTTCTCCTGTCCTTCAAACTCTCTTTCCTTTCTTCACACTGTTGTCAATAATATCTTTTTTTTTTTTTGACATGGAGTTTCACTCTTGTTGCCCAGGCTGTAGTTCAATGGCATGATCTCGGTTCACTGCAACCTCCACCTCCCGAGTTCAAGCGATTCTCCTGCCTCAGCCTCCCAAGTAGCTGGGATTACAGGCGTGTGCCACCACACCTGGCTAATTTTTTTTTTTTTTTTGTATTTTTAGTAGAGATGGGGTTTCTCCATAATGGTCAGGCTGATCTCTAGCTTCTGACCTCAGGTGATCCGTCCGCCTCAGCTTCCCAAAGTGCTGGGATAACAGGTGTGAGCCACCACGCCTGGCCCCAATAATACCTTGTAAGACATGCATCTATTTTTGTTATTTCCTGTTTAAATAAATCAGTGTCTGTCTCCTAGTTGCTATACAAAAACCTTTAAATTTCTCACCTGAGTGCCACTCAGGTACCTTTACAATTATTCCAGAAAAATTGGCCCCTCCATTGCCCTTGGCCCCAAATTTTCATCGATATGCCCATTCACATTTTTGCATTTCCATGTCTTTTCTCTTTCTTCTTCCTCCATCTGGACTGCCTTTCCTCCACTTGTCAGCCTAATAAATTCTCCTAAGATTTGGTTCAAATTTTGACCTTTTGTGAAGCCTTCTTCAAACTCTGCTTTTTGGTACTTCTATACTTCTTTTTAAGTCCCCCATGACAACACTTAATGTATTGAATTGCAAGGCAGCATGAGCCTTCTACCCTATCAAGGTATAAAGTCTTTAAAGGCAAGAGCTTTACTATTTTAAGTGCTGAATGCCCGTGTTCATTATAAAGTCAAACCTCTGAACAGTAAGTAGTTCTGAGACTTAAAAAAAAACTTGATTATATTATTTGCCATTTAATTGATATCTTCTAAATTCAGAGACTTATTTCTTAATCAAGACATAATTTACAGCTTTTTAAAGGTAGTTTTTAGAGTGTTAATATTCTGGTTACCAAATCTGCTATTTAAGTCTGGGGTCGAATCTAAATTTTAAACAGCACTGTCCTAGGCCTCTTAGTCTTTATAATCATATAAGACAGAGTCTGGCTGTTAGATTTGATGTAACAAAACTTACATATGCATAAAAATTTCAGTAATCTGCATTTCATCAGTATCTTACATTTAGTTATAAGCTTACCATTTTAAAAAGCAGTTAAAATATTTTATTAAATTTCAAGTCTATCTGTATAGACTTACTGCCACAAAGAGTCTAGTAATTTCCCATATTTTATTTTTTAGTAGATTGTATTTGTTGCAATTTTTATAAATATTATATTTTGAATATTTATATAATACTTTTAAACATTATTCTTCAGCATTGGAAATAATGTGCTTAATGGAAAATTTTTATATTCATTGTTCTATAACTTCAAAAGTTGTTTTAAGTTATAAATTTGTAAAGATAAATGAAAATAAAGACCTTGAGAGAAGTTAAAATAATTATGATATTTTCCAATTTAAAAATGGAGTTGAAAATACTGCTTTTTCTAAACTGAACAAATTGTTTTCAGAACTGATGGACTTATTTTTATGAAGCTTTTTGGTCAAATTAAAAGATCAATAGATACTGCTACACAGCTACTTTATATATCAGACAATGAGAAATTAATTTATTTTCCTTAGAACTATATTTCTTTGTTGAAGAAACTGAAAAATATCATTGGTAAATTAATAGAGAACATTTCTACAAAGCAAATATAGTAATGCATAAAATATTCCATTCACAATATTAATAGTTGTATTTTATTCTGGAGTAACTGAATACAGCAAAGTTTCAAAACAACTCATAGAGCATGAAATAAAACAGAACTCAATAATGAAGTTGCATCTTTTAAAATAATGTATAAAGTGAGAAAATGAGAATATAATAAAAATATTTTGAGTAGCTTTAATGACTTCTTTTTCATTGAAACTGACTGCCAAATGAGTTAATGGTGAAGATTTGTTTAAAAAAATAACAGAATATAACTTTACAAATTAGTAGCTTGAAGATAGCACAACAGAGACTTTGAGACCAAATTCCTCAAAACAATAACCAACAAGATCAATGAAATGAATTGATTTAGGGCAGTCAGAAATATTTACACTATTCATAGGACAAATTGAAGTGATACAATTTGTGGATGACAGTTTGGTTCTAAAGTTTTAAACTTGCATTTCTGCTCACATTTTCTCCAAGCATTGTTTAGGAAAAGGTTTAGAGTGTACTTATACATCTCCAAAGAAACCCATATTGTTCATTCTAAGTATGAGCAGATCATTCAAAAACATTTGGAAAAAAAGTCATTTCATAGTCACTGGTTCCTCACTATTACTGAGTTAGTAATTAATTATACCATTTAGATACACAGAACTCTATTTAAAGAAAATTATTAAATCATTGAAGATACTTCAGCCCATGTTATAACATCCAGTCATGACATGGCTGTTAAGCATGATGTTAAAGTCCCAGTACAATGAAAAAGAAAACAGTCAAGTATGAAAAGTCTTTGTTTTCTTTTTTGTTGTTGTTGTTATAACCTAGACATCCAAAGCAAATACTTCTCAATTAAATAACAATGTCAAATTAGCAAAGTAATAAATACAAGCAGAAAATTAGGGAGGCAGAAACAGAATTACTCTAATAACATTAAAAACAATAAAAGTAAACAAACTATATGAAGAAAGGGCATATAAACTTACAGTTGTCGTATAAGCAGCTTCTGGCTCATCTTCCAGCACTCTGGAGAGACCAAAATCAGAAACTTTGCATACTAAGTTGCTATTGACCAATATATTCCGAGCTGCTAGGTCTCGATGAACATAACCCATATCAGAAAGATACTTCATGCCGGACGCAATGCCTCGGAGCATTCCGACCAACTGGATGACTGTGAAGTGGCCATCATGCTTCTGCAAGAGAATCACAATTGTTTAAATTGATTTAATGCAATGTGTGCGTGTGTGTATTAAATAAGATCCTACATTTATTTTATTGGATCAAATGAAGATAAGCATCAAGTTTGCTGATCATTGACTATGTTCATAAGGAAAAGTAAGAATTTGTTTGACATTTAAAGAAATGGGAAAATCTCACTGGAAGTAATGAAGGACAACTAAACAAAGGACAGAAGGAAATCAACCAAATTAACTCTCAGAACAAAGTGATTTCAAAAACTTAGGTAATAGGAGAGAACCAAAGTAAAATAAAGTAAGAGCAAAGGCTGCCAAAAAAAGGCTACCAAACAAATAGAATCCACTTTCCATAGATGTGAGCTTTGAACCAGCTGTACAGCTGGGTAGAAGAGCAGCAAAACCTAGGACTGGATAAAACCCATGTGATAACTGGAGATACTGAGAAAAATAGTAGGCCAGGTGACTCAGGAAAAAAAAGTGATGGTATAAACAAGAAACAAGTATAGGAAAGCAGCAGAAGAATGAAAAAAGCACAAGAAAACAGAAAATAAATAGATTTTTCCATTTTTTTTCATTATATAGGGAAGATAGAAACGTTGTTGGCAATTGACAGAAAAATGAGGCTATTTTAGCTCCTGGTTGGAAGGATTAAATAATGTGGAGAATGAGTCAGGAATGGTATTAGTATCAATCCCATCAAAGTAATCGACCCCGTCTTATTCCCTCTGCCTTGATTTTAAAAAAATGTTTTTATTTTAAAGAGTTAAAAAATATCCAGTTGTTAACTGAGCAAAATGTAAGCACCAACAAGACCAGGTACAAATAGTATACAGATAGTACCCTTGAAATTAGAGGAAATAAAACAAAATATTTTAAGTTTTCAAAATAATGCATATTATTCAACCTAGTTATTTGGAGATTGTTGTCTTTAATGGAGTTATAGAGAAACATGAAAAATTATTTTTTTGTACATCAGGCAACATTTATTTATGAATGATATTAAAATGAATATCTAGCAGGAGATTGTAGGGCTATATTACTTTATGCTGTACATTAGAAGCACAAATAAGAGAAACTTAAAAACTTTAAAAGTTAAAGCAGTTTTTATGAATACATATCTAATTTTAAACCATAGCGCAGCTTCAGGACAGAGACGATCTGACCCTAGCTGTCATGGTGACACAGTCTCCTATACAATGATGATTCATTGTTCAGGTAAATGAATAAGCTTATACTACAAATGAAATAAACTTTGTCTTGCTGTATCAACTTACCTGTCTGATAGCTCTCTGATAATATCTCCCAACTCAAGTGCAGAGTAAGGGGAAAAAGCCCTCTCTTAAAAAAACACTCAGAGCAAGAATATCCATTTAAGCAGGCGCTTCTGTATAATTAATGTATAAAGGATGACCTAGCAAAGAAAATCTTTGGTGTTATTAGCTCTTTATGTTTCGAATCCATCTTCTTAGACGTACACTATTAGATGAAATCTGCCTCTTCTATCATGTACACTACCTACCACTCTTCTATTAGGAATCTTGAAACCTTTGAGTGGAATTGAAAGTGTAAGTTCTTTCGGCCTAGAATGAAGTACTCTGAAGTTTAAAAGTTGGCTCTTTTACCTATTCAAAACTGGAGTTGCCTCCTATCATAATTCTTGTCAAGTAGAATTTTAAAGTAGTAAGGAATGTTAATGGGGCACCTGAAAACCCGAGAGTCTGTTTCCTTATCTACACGATGGGAATAAAGTTATCTAGCTCAGAACTGCAGGGAGAATCACATACAAAGCAGACAGCACAGCTTCTCGCTTAATTTAATAATAGTTACTATTTAATACGTCCTTGTTATTACTGTTATAACGTGTTTTTTTTTTTCAATTTTAATGAGTCAGAAAATTCCCTTCTCACTTTCCTGAAAAATCACTTCTCAATATATGCTCCTACAAATATGAAGAGAAATAGTTACTTAAGACCAGGCTGAAATTTAATGTTCTATCTATGTTGAGTGTGTCACAAAGCACCAATTTGCTTTTTAATACTTTTATTGAAGTATAATTAATGTACCATACAATGTATCTTGTAGAGTATACAATTCAGTTTTTATCTTACTCATGGAGTTGTACAGCTATCACCAAAATCAATTCTAGAACTTTTTCATCATCCCCTCTGAAAAGACCCATCCTTACCAAGCAATAAGTCCTCACTTCCCCTAACTCCTCCCACCACCCTGGGCAACCAGTAATCTACTTTCTAGCTCTATCTCTTTGCCTGTTCTGGGTATCTCTTGAATGGAATAACACAATATGTGGTCTTTTGTGACTGTCTTCTTTTACCTAGTATGTTTTCAAGGTTCATCCACCCATAGCGTGTTTCAACAATTTATTCATTTTATTGCTGGATAATTTCTATTCCTTTTGTATATTCATCAGTTGATGGAGTTACTTCTACTTTTTGGCTATTATGCAAGTTATTTTTAAAATTAATCTTAAAATATTTTGTCAGTAACATTTGAAGATTTAGATTAACTGCTTTCATGTCAATCATCATGGTAATAACAGTTCTAATAATGGTAAGTGGTATCATTTAAAAAACAAGATTTTGGTGTATTCAAAGAATCTAAACTACTTTCTACATGTTCTTTTATAGGACTATAAATGTAGGATATTTACTTCTAATCCATTGGCCAAGACATTCTCAGGGGTCCATGAGGTTAAAATTATTTTCATAATAGCACTAAGTACATGTTTTTGCATTTTTTCATTAGGCTGATATTTGCACAAATGGTACAAAACTCTGATGGGTAAAACTGCAGGAGCCTCATCGGAAGAAAGTCAGTAGCACCAAACCAAACTATACTAGTATTCTCATATTCTTCTCTGACACAGGCACTCATAGAAAGATGGAAAGCTAGTTTTTCTTAAGAATGTCCTTGGTGAAGCAGTAAATCTTATGAGTTTCACTAAATCATGATCTTTGATTACACAATCTCAGCATCAATACCTCTGAGGAAGAGAAGAAAGCAGGATTGGGTGGCAGCAGGTTGCAGTTCAGTGCCTTCACCCAAAGGCCTTTGTCTATTTTATGGGATGTTCTGGATAACTCCTCAGAGTTGGCTCAAACTGAGGAAAAAAAGACTGGGCCCCTGTCCTCCTACATCAATCACTGGATTCAGGCTGCTCGTGTAAAGGGGTCATGGCCTTGGGTGAGGTAGCTTTCTTTAGCCAAGGGCATTCCCTAGAGAGGGATTTGGCTAAGTAAGGGCTGCCAGCTTCCAAAACTCTGGAAGCTGTAGGAATAAGGAAGCTGATCCTGTGACCCTCCCAGCAAAGTTCCTGCATGCACATCTTTTAATAACCCTTCCCAGGGAATGCAACTTGTGTTATTTTATCTCTCTATCACTACAATCATCTGTTTATCCATGATCCACCCATCTATCCACTGGTCTATTTACTGTTCATAAAATGTGGGCTTGATGAAAAAAAAAAAAAAGCTCTAAAAATAGTTCTATACGCTTTTGGGAATGCATACCTTAATTTCTTCCACATTACTATAGGAGAAAAATAGCTCACATTCATTGAACACTATAAGCCAGTCCCAGACTAAGGTTTTTACAGGTATTATTTTATTTCATTCTCTCAATATTGATGTGATGTAAATGTAGTGATTATTTTCGTCTTGTAGATGGTGAAACTGAAGGACAAAAAGATCTAATAACCTAATAAGTGGTGGAGTCCAGATTTAAGTCCAAGCAATGACAGAATCTGTATTCTTATCTATTGGAGTTTTTGGAAAAACAACTGAACCAAATTTTACATAATTCTGGGCTAGTTTGGGCAGCATAATTTGGCAAAATAAAGCAATGTATAAAGACCTCTAAGATCATTTAACCAAAAGCAAACAAACAAAAACACTCCAGATAAATCAACAAACGAGGATCTATTCACCTCTGTCTGGCTGAGAGGAATAGCCTCATTTATTCATATATCAGGTATAGCACAAATCTGTTTCTCTACAAATGACACAACTCTCTTATTCAAACAAAATCTATATTCCTTTTTCTGGTCTTCCTCAACATAGCCTTCTCAAGTTTGGTTTAGGACATATTGGTTTCCTTGAATATGGTAGATGGTTAATAAATGGTGACAGAATTAAATAACTTTTGATCCTATCTTGTGGTGCAATGGTTGTTATTGCTATATTGTTCCTATTGTCTCGTATAAAACAGACTGTTTTCTTAAAGTAGGACACGGGTATTATCCCTTTTATGTAGCAGTTCTCTTACAGCATCCACTACATTGCCATGCATTGTGTTAGCACTCGAGAAATATTAATTCCAATTGAATTGAATTGTTTATGAGGGGAGGAGAAAAATGTGAGAGCACTGAGATTTAATACTTTTGGGCTTCCTACTGAAGATTAATCTAAAAGAAACTATGAATTTTTTTATGACATATGGTCTCTTCCCAGGAAGGCAGATTCAAATGAAAGAGAGGGAATATGGCATATTTACATACTGCATCTCAGAGATTAGTAGCTAGAATTCAGTTTGTCTTCATCCTCTTTTTTTTGCTCTCTCAACCTGACTGCTGAGAAACATGGAGTTTATCCTCTAACTGAGAGAAAGGGTGAGCCTGATTGGAAGGGGTTTCTGAAAGCTATACATAACAATTCCTGCTGTTTCTAAAAGCTGCAGAGCTCCATCAGACTCTCTCAGACCCCAGAGCACAGCATCTCCCAGATCTGACAGTAAATGACATGTCGCATTGTCTATGCAGTAACCCCAGCTTTTCACGATGGTTGTCATGGACTGTATCTACATACACTTCAAGCCTCCCAGTGTCCATTCATCTTAGGCTGAGCTCAAGTACTTAGACTGAGGTTAGGACAAACATGGGATCTGAGTGCCAGGCTGTCCCGAAGGCATCACATTACTGTCCAACAAGGTTTTCTGTGAAAACACAAATCTTACCCTTTGACTTGCTTTAAACACTTCAATGATTTTTAATGACAGAATAAAGTGCAGTGTCTTAGTCATGAATACCAAGACCCGACCCTTGCTCATATCTTTAGTTGCATACCCTTATTCTGCTTTATTTTATTTTATTTTTGCATGTGCTCTATTCACCCCTACAACATGTTGTTTTATATCTAATGTGCTTTGCTTATACAGTTCCCTCTTCCAGGAAGGTCATTCTAGTCTTTGTCACCTGAGTTTTTTTGTGACACGTATTATCTCTTCCAGGAGGTCCTTGCTGAATCCTCAACTTTATTCCTTCTAACAACACTCCCTGAGTATCCTATGGGCCAGTTACTATAGTTCTAGGTGCTAGGAGTCAATGCGGGAAGCAAACCAGGGTGATTTGAGAGCGATAGAGAGAGAAACTTAGTCCAACTTGGCTCTGTCTCTAAAATAGATCTCAAACCTTGGCTAAAACCAAATATGTATGTGTTCATCTCTCCCACTGGATTGAACATGATTTTGAGGACAATGAGCATACCTTGTCTTGTTCACCCTTGTAATCCCAGGGCCTAGCACCTTGCCTGGCACACAGTGGATATTTACTAGACATTCACTAAATTGAACTAAACTGAATTCATTTATTTTTCTCTTAAAGGAGTGAAGCTTTTCAAACTTATAGTATGTGGTAAGATATTTTCTAGAAGTATTTTTAATGGAAAGTCATACTTACTGTAGGGGATTCTCTGCAAAGTTCATGAATGAACAAGAAGTACTGAAGTGTTGACTACACTTGCAGCCATCTCCATTTTTAAGGGCAAGACTCTCATTATGACTACTACCAAATTTTTATATTTTTGCTGAAGAGTGAGGAAAACGGAACTAAATATCTTATACAGATATCTGCTATATTTCTTTCTAGATCTTCAATGGAGAATCACTGATGTCAAGTCCACCAACCAAATAGCTTAGAAACTGTCAAAGATCTATGGACCATAATATAAATCACTGCCCTCAAACTTTCTTGCTGAAAAATGTGCATTATTAAAGCAGATAACTCTGGTGATTCAGTGTCCTAAAAAGGTTAAATATGACTGTAGATGACACTATAACTGGTAGATGATAAGCTGCTATTCTTGAGGAGAATTAACAAAAATTGCATGTCACTGATTCTACAAACATTCAGAGGATACACTTCACAACGTGGTGTCATGGGTACCTACAGTAAACAAATTTCACAGATTCCTCACAAATCTGGTTCAATAAACACTATTGGATAATGACAATTTAAGCTAAAAAAATGAAGTAATGGAAATTTGGTCCATATGTATACCAAAAGCCTTTTTGGTTCACTAACTATGAATTATAAGAAATGACACTAGCCTTTCAAAACAAAATGACAAAAATAGGAGGCTAAGCGGTAGCTTTGTAAAATTATTAATTCCAAACCTTTGACTTGAGTTATAAAATGGCTACGCAGGACATTTACCTTACTAGATGGTTTATAAAAGACCAAGGTACGCAAACAACAGACACTTTAAGCCTGTTGTTCTGGTTTTTGTGTTGCTAGAGGTCATTCTCAAAAAAACTGGAGGTCAGAAATGCATGGGGTTCATGAGAGACAAAAGATGGGCATCTCTGAAGAGCCAGAACAACACAGAGGATCTGACTTCTGGGGTTCTGATTGTCCTTTGGCACAAAAATATCCTCACCCATGTTATCTGCATGTTTCCATTTACTTTTGTTTTGCTCTCTGAAATTCCTCTAGTAAAATATTTGTGGAGTTTACAAATGCAGGAAAAGATGAAAAATCATCTGGAGAAATTAGAATAGTAGTTGTGAGTCACATACTCGCATAAGTCAATCTAACCTTATATCCAGCTAAGATTTGTGCCAATGAGAAAATGGAAACTGAGATTAAGATGGGATGAGACTCCAGGTTACAGGTGATTTTGTAAGGTGGAAAAAGACCTACACTCAGGCAAGAGGGGATGAAGAAGTGCTACCACATGTGAATTCTTAAAATAAAAGTTTTATCTTTGAGGACGTGGAAGGAAGACATGAAGAAATAGGTAGATGACATAGAAAAATTGCCTTAAAAATTTTGCCCAGGGCAAGTCATGTAGAGGGAAGGAAAACACACTTTCCACATTTTGAAGGAGACCTCCAGGCCTCTTTCCTATTGGACGTTTCGTCTTTTAGCTGTAGTCTGTGTTAAAGAGGCTTCTATAAGTCTGCCTAGGGACTTTAGCAATGTCTTTAAAAGAAATATTTATGGAAAAATGCATTTTGAGTTCTGAACAATTGATTTATAAATGACTTTGCAGAAAACAGTCCTTGGAGGATTACTCCTATAACTTAAGTTTAAAGTTAAATTTCAGTTTTATATGTTTCTAAATCAAAAGGTGACTATACTATGACTTTTAAAATGATGTTGAATTTGAAAAAGAAATGTTTGGGATTATTTATAGATTTGAAGACACAAAATCACTCTTGTTTTTAAAATAACCACCAAATAAATAAGTAACTATCTCCTTTTTATTGAAAATTGTCTTAGTTCTTGTGGTCTCCCCAGTTGAAAATCTTATTAGAATTTAACTTAATAAATTCTTCAGAGCTCT
>NW_016809656.1:513096-536453 GCF_001698545.2 Rhinopithecus bieti
ATTTTGAACTTACGCTAGGCACAGTTATATTTTAGTTGTAGTTGAGAGAGGCCACAAAGAGTGAAATCAGCAATTTCAATAATAAGAAAACTAAAATGTCACCTCTAATACACTAAAACCTAGGAAGAACATAAGTAGATATGGATTTGTGAAACATCGTGGTTGGATTTCAAAATTACATGTTAAGAGCTAAAAATGAATCTGAATGTAATATAGCTTTAGCTTACAAAGGTTACTACTGAATTGGCTTTGTTAAAAATAACTTCTGCTTAGGTTCACATGAAAGTAATATATACTAGCTACTGTATGCTACATTTATACAAACTCTAAATTTAAAGTTATTATTTGGGGCAGGGTGTCACAGAGTGCCATCATCTTGATGAAGCATCATTAGAGTATATCAGAATAATCCAGGGAAGTTTTTGCAGAATATACATGTGTGTGTCTGCATATTTATCTCATAAAGTCTCTTGAAAATGGTGATTCTGGTTATTGGGCATGGTTGAGAATTATAAATTTAGGGTTTAATATTCAGTTCTGTAAATCCAACATCTCATAAATGGTCCAAACACAAAGATAGGAGTGACCATAGAGGAGTTCAGGAAAAATACATAGAATATCTTTATATATAAGTATAATTTTAAATTATGTACAATCAAAAGATCAATGACAAGTTTCATATGCAAAAGAAGAATTAATGAGAATTATAAATTATAATTTCATGGTATCAGTTAATACAACGTTTAAAGAGGTATATTCATGCTATTGAATATTGCTGCTCAAACTTCTAATTTACAAAAAAAAAGTTCACTCATCCATACCATAGGCTTGGTTCTAAGCACACCACGCTCTCATATATGTGCATGTCTGATGTCACATTATTTTTAGAATAGTATTTAGCATTAAGTTGGCTCCGGTGTAGTAAATAACATTCTACCGTATGAAGTTTAACCTATTTTCTCTTAAAATGTAATTAAGGTGTGTTTCAACTATAATTTTATGGCTTAAAACAGTTGGTCAGGCATGTTGGCTCACATCTCTAATCCCAGCATTTTGGGAGGCTGAAATAGGAGGATCATTTGAGACCAGGAGATTGAGACGAGCCTGGGCAACACAGTAAGACCCTATCCCTACAAAAATAAAAAATTAACTGGCATGGTGGTGCATGTCTGTAGTCTAGCTATTCAAGAAGCTGAGTTGGGAGAATCTCGAGCTCAGGAGTTTGAGGTCACGGTGAACTATGATCACGTCACTACACTCCAGGTTGGGCGACAAAGTTTCCAAATAAACAAATAAATAAACAAACAAACAGTTATTGGTGGGTAAGTGCAATTTTCTTCTTTTCCACTGCTGAATATAAAATGGGTGTTATTTAGATTAATTTCACTCTTCTACCTCAGCACAAATATAATCACGTGCACACAATTTACAAGAAAAGTGTGCTAATAAAATACAGCTCTCATTATTAATAAATAACTAGTATAAGGTAAAATGCCATCTTTACTAGATTTATAATTTGAGTACATAAATATTTTAAAAATCTCTTTAAATTTTAAATTAATATTTGCTTTGCATTTGCTTAAGGAAACTCTTCAAATGTCTCACATTGCTTTTGAAATGCTGACATGCACTTATATATGTTATTTCAATACTCATATTCCTGAGATATATCTACAGTTTTTAATGATGAAAATTGAAACTATTTTTAGCCACCTGAAAAAACAGATCAGGAAATTACAGACAATTTTATGACTTTTAGTGATATCTTCTGAAATATAATATAATAATAGATGTCATTATGAATACCTGATTATGTGGTAGACACTGTTCTAGGAGTTTTATGTCTATTAGCCATTTAATACTATAGTGCAGTAACCCTAGGAAACAGTTATTGCCTATCATTGAACTTATTTTGTAGGTAAAAGTTGTCCTTGATTTTCTCTTTCTTTTATACACTTTATCCAATCCATTAGCAAATCCTATTGGCTCTACTTTCAACATACGTCATAGACTTCGACCATTTCCCTTAAACTCCACTGCAATGATCCTAGTTTAAAGCATCATTATCTCTTACCTGGATTATGGCAAAAGCCTCCTAATCTCCCTACATCTATTTGTGTGTCACTGTAGTCTCTTCTCAATACAGCAATGAGTGATCCTTATAAAATATAGTAATTAGGTCATCATGCTATTCCTCTATTCCAAAGACTACAATGACTTCCCATATTACTCAGAGTCAAAGTCATTATAACGGCCTACTATGCCTGATTTCAGTAGTTTTTCCAACTTGGCTGCATATTGGACTCAACTGGGGGAACTTTTGACAAATATTGATGCGTATGTCCCATCCCAAGAGATTTTGATTTCGTTGGTCTGGGGTAAAGCCTGGAACTTGAGAATTTTAAAAGGTCTTTAAATTTAAATTATTATAATATATAGCCAAATTAAGAATCAGTATTCTTCAAGAGATGTTTCCCTTTCTGTCTCCATCTGCTCTGACTTTATCTTTTACCATCCTTCTCCTTACGTACTCCTCTCAAGCCATAATGATAGGGTGACTATATATTTTATTATTCTAACTGCAGAGTAAAAGGCTCATGCTAGTAATTATAAAGGGACAACATGCATGATTTGGCACTGTTTTAGGAAAAACAGGCATATGTTCATCAAGCATAAATACTTATTTGCAGTTCTATAGAAATAAAATTCTCCTACTTCAGAGAATTGGCACTTGCTATTACTATTCCCTGGAATATTTTCCCTCAGGTATCCACTTTATTTTCTCCCTTACCATCTTCTAATCTTTACTCAAATGCCATGTTTCAGTAAGACCTTCTCTTCCACTCAATTTAATCCTGAAACCCACTCTCAATTCCACTTGCATTTTCCCTGCTTTATTTTTCTCCACAGCAATAACACCATCTGATGCACCATATATTTTGCTGAATTCTTATTTCCCTACCCACTCAAATTTTTATTTCTCTTTTGCTTACTTCTGTATTCCAGGATCCAGAAAAGTACCTGGCCTACTGTAGTCTGTCAATGCATATTTGCATAACAAATGAATAAATGATTTATCAGCTGTTTGACATTGGGCAAGTCACCTAACTTGCTTTGCCTCAGTTTGGTCATTGGTAAAATGAGGATAGTGGTGATAACTACTTCACAGTGCTGCTGTGAACAATAAGTGAGCTAATGCATGGGACTGGAATAATGCCTGACTCATAGAAAGCACATGTAAATGTTAGTTACATTAGCTTATTAAGTATATTAATCTCATCTTTACTTCAGCCACAGACTCCCAAATGGACATCTGGAAGCTGTCATTTCTGAAACTGTCTCACTTCAGAAATCTTAAACATCAACCTAGTGTTATATTGGTAAACCTGCTCTCTAGAGAAAAATAAGACAGAAAGCCCTGATTTGTAGCATTTGCCAATTCTTGTGGTGTAAATACTCCCATCATAGCAAATTTTAAGCTACTAACAGTTTATCAGCCAGTTCTTGCAAACTGATAAGATCTGGCTCTAGCACACTACTGCCAGTACCCTACTTTCTGGCCACATTCTTCTTTCCCTTCCTCTCTTACCCTCATACAAAACTATACTTTCTCATCTCTGCAATAAAGACTTCTAGCCCATATAATTTTGATTATTTCTAGTCTATTAGACTCTTCGTTTCCTTCTTCATCTAGCATGGACTCACTCTCTGTTACCTGAATAATCCCTTCACTACCATCCTCAATTGCCTTTTGGCATCCTTGTTTTTCTTTTGTACATGCTCTACAAACCATAGTTTCTGTTATCTTCACCCTTACATTTGGGGAGTTGAGTGTTCATGTAGAAAATCACAGAAGCATGCACATCACTGTCATAACACATTTATGTTCTTCGGCATCATCTGAATGTTCAGCATGATTAGTTAATTATTTTTCTCCAGGACCAAGACGAGGACTGGCAAGTTTGGGGAAAAATGTATACAACTAGCACATATAATTGGGCCAAGAGGCCAAAAGATCATCTCTCCTGGATACTTACACTGCATACTATTAATAACTTTGATAAAGATTTTTGGTTGGTTGCACCTGCTGGGTCTTGAAAAAACAGTCTCTGGAGTAGAACTTGCTCTTCATGGTCCAGCACTTCCATAATCTGCTACTTTTGTTTTTAATTTCAATAATGATTCCAAACATTCACCTTAAAGGAAAGTTTGTCCTCAAATTCCCATAAAAACTCTTCTACTACTTTGTGTAGAAATGAAATAGAATCAAGCATCATTTCCTTCAATTTATGCATGTTTCTCATAAAGCTATCTAGATCTACAACACTCCAGTCTTGGGAGATGTGGAGGCTTCTGCTCTCCAAAGTCAATCCTCCACCAGGTTCCTTGATTTTATACCTTTTCATCTCCTGAAATCTTTTGTCTTATCAATTTTTTTAATTCCCCCCTTCTTCTTTTTCAGTGTATGCATAGTCCAAATTTTCATCTATTTTAAAAATACCCTTGATTTTAAGATACAACAATTACAAACATTAACGTAACTAACAACAGACCATCAAAATATATGCAACAAATATTGACAGAATTGATAGAATTGAAGGGAGAAACAGATAGACAAACATTTCAAAATCCCACTCTGAAAAATGGACAGAACAACCAGAGAGAAGATAAGACTATAAAGGACTTGAATGACACAATAAACCAACTAGATCTAACATAAGTAAACACTATACCCAAGAAAAATAGAACAAAATTTCATATGGAATGTCTTCTTTGATAAGCCATATGTTAGACAATAAATTTAAATATCAAGAGATTTCAAATAGTAGATTTCATACAAAGTATGTTCTCTGACTACAACAGATAAAGAAGTAAATAATAGAAGAAAAATGTAAAAGTCCATAAATTTATGCACAGACAATAAATTTTCAAACAACCAATGGATCAAAGAAGAAATCACAAAGAAAATTAGAAAATACTTAGTGACTACTGAAAATGAAAGTGTCTCATACTACAATTTGTAGGACACACATCCAAAGCAGAGATAAGGAGGAAATTTGTGGCTATAAATGTCTGTATTAAAAGAAAGAGGAATATCTCAAAACAACAACGTAGGGAACAAGAGAAGAACAAACTAAACCCAAGGGTAACAAAAATAAGGAAATAAAAATAAGAACAAAGATAAATAAAATAGATAATAGAAAAACAATATGGAAAATCCACAAAACCAAAAGTTGGTTCTTCCAAAAGAACAATAAAAGTAACAAACTTTTATCTAGATTGATGAAGAAAATAAAGAGAACACAGAAATTACTAAAACCAGAATGAAGGTGGGATATTACTACCAATTCTACAGAAATAAAAAGGATTATAACAGTACTATAAATGATTGTATGTGAATAATTAGATAGCCTGGATAAAATGGAAAAATTCCTAGGAACACAAAACCTATCAAGACTAGATGATGAAGAAATAAAAAACCTGAATAGACCTATAACTATTAAGAAGATGAAATCAGTAATAAAAAAACTCTTGAAGAAAATCCCTGAACCTGATGATGATGACTTTATTGGTGAGGTCTACCAAACATTTAAAGAATGAATACAAATCCTCCTCAAACTTCATCCAAAAAAACTGAAGAGGAGAGAGACATTTTGATTCATTCCACAAACATTACCTTGATACTAAAGCCAGACAAAGACACTACAAAAAACCCTTACATTACTATAGACCAATATCCTTTAACCATTCATGAAAAAATCCTCAACAAAATACTAGCAAATGGAATTCAGCAGCATATTAAAAGTATTATACACCATGGGCAAATGGAATTAATTCATTGAATGTAAGGATGGTTCAAATATGAAACTCAGTCAATGTAACACACCATATTAACTGAAAGAAGGGAGGAAAATCCCCACAATGATTTAAATTGGTGAAGAAAACATTTGACAAAATTTACCACCGTTTCATGATAAAAACACTCAACAAGCTAGGAATAAAAGAAAATTACTTTGACATAATAAAAGCTATGTGTATGTATATATAACCCACAGTAATCATCATACTCGACAGTTACAAATTGAAAGTTTTTCCTCTAAGATAATGAACAGGGCCAGGATGGCACTTTCACCACTTTGATTCAACATAAGTATCAGAATTTCAATAACTTTTTTTTTGGCAGAAACACAGAAGTCCGCCCTAGAATTGACATTCACATTATACTTCAAGGGACCTTAGATAACCAATAAAGAGGAGCAAAGCTGGAGGATTCACATTTCCTGATTTCAAAACTTAGTATAAAGTTACAATACTCAAAATATTTTGGTATTTGCATAAAGACACACATATTGACCAATGGAATACAGCCCAGAAATAAACCTTTTCATGTATGATTGCTATGGCTTGAATGTATGTGTCCTTTCCAAATTCATATGCTGGAATCTAATACCTAATGTGATAGTATTAAGAGTGGGGCTTTTGGTAAATTATTAAGTCATGAACACTCATCCTCATGAATGGGATTAGTGCTATTGTAAAAGAGGTTGAAAGGAGCATCCTAGTCCCTTTTTGCCCTTTTTGCTCTTCTGCTCTTCCACCATGTGGGGATACAGCTTTTGTCCCTTCTGCCATGTGAGAATACAGCAAGAAAATGTCATCTTGGAAGCAGAGAGTAAGCCATTACCCTTGGTCTTGGACTTCTCAGCTTCCAGAACTGTGAGAAACAATTTTCTATTATTTATTACATATCCAATCTGTGTTATATTGTTATACAAGCAGGAATGGACTAATAACAATGGTCAAATAATTTCTGATAAGGGTGACAAGATTATTAAGTTGGGAAAGTACAGTCTTTTCAATAAATGGTGCTAGGAAAGCTGAATATCAACATGCAAAATAATGAAGTTAAATCTTTACCTAAAACATATGCAAAAATTAACTCAAAATGCATCAAAGACCTAAATGTAAGACCTCAAATTATAAAACTCTTAGAACAAAACATAGTGCAAAAGCTTCATGACATTAAATTTGGCAATGATTTCTTAGATATGATACCAAAGCCACAGGCAACAAAAGGAAAAACTGACAAACTGGGTCACATGAAACTTAAAAACCTTTGTGCATCAAAAAACACTCTCTGCAGAGTACAAAGCTAACTCACAGAACGGGAGAACATGCTTGTAAATCATATATCTCCTAAGGGAATAATATCCAGCCTATATTGAGAACTCCTAAAATTCAACAACAAAAAAATCAAGCAACCTGATTCAAAAATGGAAAACGGACTTGAACAGATACTTCTACAAAGTAGATATACAAATAGCCAATAACATTGAAAAGATCCTGAAAACCACAAATCATTACAGAAATTAAAACTTCATTGAGACACCACTTCACATCCATCAGGATGGCCATTATAACAATAAACATAAAACAAACAAAAACGTCAGAAAATAACATGTGTTAGTGAGAACACCGAGAAACTGAAACCCTTGTACTCCGTGGGTAGGAATGTAAAATGACATGACCACTACAGAAAACAGTATGGCGTTTCCCCTAAAAGTTAAAAATAGAATTAAAATATTATCCAGTAATCCCACTTATGGATATATACTCAAATGAATGGAAAGTAGGGTGTCAAAGTGCATCTAGTCTCATAATAGCATTCTTCGCAATAGCTAAAATATGAAAGCAACCCAAGTATCCATCAAGAGATGAATGGATAAGCAAAATGTGGCATGTACATACAATGGAATATCATTTATCCTTAAAAAGGAAGGAGATTCTGACATACAATTCAACATGACTGAACTTTGAGAACATTACGCTAAGTGAAATAAGCCAATCACAAAAGATAAATACTATATGATTTCACTTAAATGAGATACTAAGAGTAGCCAAATTCATAGAGACAGGCAGTGGAATGTTGTTTGCCAGGAGCTGGGGGAAGGGAGAAGGGGGGAGTTTAATGATTTTAAAGAAGTGGGAAAGTTTAATTACTTAATGAGTGCAGCATTTCAGTTTTGCCAGATAAATAGAGTTCTGCAGACGGATACTGGTGATATTTGCAACAATGATTTGAATGTACTAAATACCAATGAATTGTGCACTTAAAAATGGTGAAGATGGTAAATAAATTTTATGTTATGTGTATTTTATCAAAATTAAAAAATTGAAAAGAAATCCTTGATTTTTCTTACATTTTGGTCTACTAGCATACTAGCATTTGATTTATTACTTGCCTTGACATCTCACCCGCCTGTTCCCAAAGGAATCATCTTCACCTACAAATTCCTGTTACTTGTGCATTCTCATTTTTGCTCTCTGCAATCTGGCTTCTGCCTGAGACCAAACCATTGAAAATGCTCTTGTTGAGATCACTGAGTCCCTCTTATGTGCTAAATCCTAGAGATGTTTCTTTGTTTCTGTCTTTCAGAATTCCTCTCCTGAATTTTTCACAACTGGTTATGTGCTCCTGACTTAAAAACTGTATTCCTTTGGGTTTGGGGACTTTATGTTTTTCTGTCTCCCTCCTTGTTCCTCTTTGCCCACTCTTGCCTAGTTACCTTTGGGAATTCCATCCATGCAGCCTCTCAGATTGGTATAGCACAAAGTTCCACCCTGGTTCAATGTTCTTCTTAGGAAATATCATGGTTTGCATTTAGTAACTACCTTTATGCTACCAAGTCCCAGATGTTCAATTTTAGCCAATATTTTTCCACTGAGCATAACATTTGTATTTTAAATTGCTGTCTGGACATCTCCTTTTTTAAAAAAAATTTCAAAACTTTTATTTTAAGTTCAGGGGTACATGTGCAGGATGTGCAGGTTTCTTAAATGGTTGTGTCATGGGGGTTTGTTGTACAGATTTCACCCTTCAGGTATTAAGTCTAGCATCCATTAGTTATTTTTCCTGATCCTCTCCCTCCTCCCACCTTCCACTCTCTGAGAGGCTCCAGTGTGTGTTGTTCCCTTCTATGTGTTGTCCATGTGTTCTCATCATTTAGTTCTCACTCACAAATGAGAACATGCAGTGCTTGGCTTCTGTTCCTGTGTTAGTTTGCTAAGGATAACGTCCTCTAGTTCCATCCACGTGCCTGCAAAGGACATGATCTCATTATGTTTCATGACTGCATAGTATTCCACAGTGTATATGTACCATATTTTCTTTATCCAGTCTATCACTGATGGGCATTTGGGTTGATTCAATGTCTTTGCAATTTTGAATAGTGCTGCAATGAATATATGTGTCCATGTGTGTTTATAATAGAACAATTTCTATTCCTTTGGGTATATCCTCAGTAATGGGATTGTTGGGTCGAATGTTATTTTTGTCTTTAGGTCTCTGTGGAATCGCCACAGTGTCTTTTACAATGGTTGAACTAATTTACACTGCTACCAACAGTGTATAGCCATTCATATTTCTCCACAACCTTGCCAGCATCTATTATTTTTTGACTTTTTAGTAATAGCCATTCTGACTGGTGTGAGATGGTAACTCATTGCGGTTTTGATTTGCATTTCTCTAATGATCAGTGATGCTGAGTTTTTTTCATATATTTCTTGGCCACATGTATGTCTCCTTTTACATGTCTGTCTGTTCATGTCCTCTGTCCAGTTTTTAATGGGGTTGTTTGCTTTTTCCTTGTAAATTTGTTTAAGTTCCTTATATATGCTGGATATTAGACCTCTGTCAGATGCATAGTTTGCAGAAGTTTTCTCCCATTCTGTAGGTTGTCTATTTAGTCTGTTAACAGTTTCTTTTGCTATGTAGAAGCTCTTTAGTTTGATTAGATTCTATTTGTCAATTTTTGCTTTTGTTGCAATTATTTTGGTATCTTCATCATAAAATTTTTGGCTGTGCCTATCTCCTGAAAGGAATTACCTAGGTTGTCTTCCAAGGTTTTTGTAGCTTTAGGTTTTACACTTAACTCTTTAATCCATCTTAAGTTAATGTCTGTATATGGTGTAAGAAAAAGGTCCAGTTTCAATTTTCTGCATATGGCTACCCAGTTATACCAGTACACTTTATTGAATAAAGAATCTTTTCCTCATTGCTTGTTTTTGCCAAGTTTGTCAAAGATTAGATAGCTGTAGGTGTGTAGTCTTATTTGTGGATTTTCTCTTCTGTTCCACTGGCCTATGTGTCTGTTCTTGTACCAGTTCCATGCTGTTTTGCTTACTGTAGTCCTGTAGTATAGTTTGAAGTTGAGCAGCATGATGCCTCCAACTTTGTTCTTTTTGCTTAGGATTGCCTTGACTACTTGGGTTCTTTGTTGTTTCCATATGAATGTTAAAATAGTTCTTTCTGGTTCGTGAAGAATGCCAATGGTAGTTTTATGTAAATAGCTTTGAATCTATAAATTGCTTTGGTCAGTATGGCCATTTTAACAATAGTGATTTTTCCTTTCCATCAGCATGGATAGTTTTTCCATTTGTTTGTGTCATCTCTGATTTCTTTGAGTAGTGGTTTATAGTTTTCCTTTTAGAGATCTTTCACTTCCCTTGTTAGATGCATTCCTAGGTGTTTTATTCTTTTTGTGGCAATTGTGAATTTGGTTCTTTTGTGATTTGGCTATTGGCCTGACTATCGTTGGTGTATAGGAATGCTCGCATTTTTTTCCACATTGATTTTGTATCCTGAGAGTTTGCTGAAGTTGCTTATCAGCTTAAGAAGCTTTGGGCTCAGACAATGGGCTTTTGTAGATATAGGATCATGTAATCTACAAACAGGGGTAAGTTTGACTTCCTTTCTTCCTATTTGGATTCTTCCCCCCCCCCCTTTTTTTTCTATTGTCTGATTGCTCTGGACAGAATTTCCCATACTATGTTGAATAGGAGTGGTGAGATAGGGCACCCTTGTCTTATACCCTTTTTTCAAGGGGAATGTTTCCAGCTTTTGCCCATTCAGTATGATGTTTGCTGTCAGTTTGTCATAAATGGCTCTTATTATTTTGAGGCATATTGCTTCAATACCTAGTTCATTGAGTTTTTAACATGATGGGATGTTGAATTTCATCAAAAGCCTTTTCTGCATCTATTGAGATAATCATGTGAGTTTTGTTTTTAGTTCTGTTTATGTTATGAATCACATTTATTGATTTACATATGTTAAACCAACTTGCACCCTGGGGATGATCACCACTACTTGATCATGGTGGATCAGCTCTTTGATGTGCTGCTGGATTCAGTTTGCCAGTATTTTGTGGAGGATTTTTGCATTGATGTTTAGCAAGGATATTGGCCTGAAGTTTTCTTTTCTGTTGTGTCTCTGCCAGGTTTTGGTATCAGGAAGATGCTGCCCTCATAGAATGAGTTATGGCAGAGTCCTTCCTTTTCAAGTTTTTAGAATAGTTTCAGTAGGAATGGCACCAACTTTTCTTAGTACATCTGGTAGAATTCAGCTGTGAATCCATCTGGTCCTGGGCTTTTGTGGTTGGAAAGCTATTTATTATTGCCTGAATTTCAGAACGTGTTATTGGTCTGTTAAGGGATTCAATTTCTTCCTGGTTCAGTCTTGGGTGGATATATGTGTCCAGGAATTTATCAATTTCTTCTAGATTTTCTAATTTATGTGAATAGAGGTGTTTGTAGTATTCTTGGATCATTGCTTGTATTTCTGTGGGGTAATATCTCCCTTATCATTTCTGATTGTGTTATTTGAATCTTCTCTCCTTTCTTCTTTATTAGGCTAGCTAGAAATCTATCTATTTTATCAATTTTTAAATAAACCAGCATCAGGATTTGTCGAGTTTTCAATGGTTTTCATTTCTCTCTAGCTCAGCTCTGATCTTAGTTATTTCTCATCCTCTGCTAGCTTTGGGATTTGTTTGCTCTTGGTTCTCTCATTCTTTTAGTTTTGATGTTAGGTTGATGACTTGAGTTCTTTCCAGATTTTTGAGGTGGGCATTTAGTGCTAAATATTTCCCTCTTAACCTTGCCTTAGCTGTGTCCCAGAGATTCTGGTACATTGTATATTTATTCTCATTAGTTTCAAGGAACTTCTTGATTTCTGCCTTCACTTCATTATTTACCCAAAAGTCATTCAGGAGCAGGTTATTCAATTTCCATGTAATTGTATGGTTTTGAGTGTATTTCTTAGTCTTGAGTTCTAATTTGATTGTGCTGTGCTCTGAGAGAATGTTATGATATCAGTTCTTTTGCATCTGCTGAGGAGTGTTTTACCTCCAATTATGTGATCAATTTTAGAGTAAGTGCCATGTGGTGATGAGAAAAATGTATATTCTGTTGCATTGGAGTGGAGAGGTCTTCAGATATCTATCAAGTACATTCAATCCAGACCTGAGTTGAAGTCCTGAATATCTTTGTGAATTTTCTATCTTGATGATCTAATATTGACAGTGGGATTTTAAAGTCTTCCACCATTATTGTGTGGGAGTCTAAGTCTCTTTCAAGGTCTCTAATAACTTGCTTTATGAATCTGAGTGCTCTTGTGTTGGGTGCATATATACTTAGGATAGTCAGCTCATCTTGTTGAATTGAATCCTTTACCATTATGTAATACCATTCTTTGTCTTTTTTGATTTTTGTTGGTTTAAAGTCTGTTTTGTCAAAAACTGGGGATGGCAACCCTGGTTTTTTCTATTGTCCATTTGCTTGGTAAATTTTCCTGCATCCCTTTATTTTGAGCCTACATGTGTTACTGCATGTGAGATGGATCTCTTGAAGACAGCATATTGATAGGTCTTAGTTCTTTATCCAGCTTGCCATTCTGTATCTTTTAATTGAGGCACTTAGCCCATTTACATTTCAGGTTAGTATTGTTATGTGTGGATTTGATCCTGACGTTGTGATGCTAGCTAATTATTTTCCAGACTTGTTTATGTGGTTAATTTATAGTGCCACTGGTCTGTGTACTTCACTGTGTTTTTATTGTGGCTGGTAATAGTTTTTCCTTTCCACATTTAGTGCTTCCTTCAGGAGCTCTTATAAGGCAGGTCTGGTGGTGACCAATTCCCTCAGCAATTACTTGTCTGAAAAGGACCTTATTTCCCTTTTCTTATGAAGCTTAGTTTGAATGGATATGAAATTCTGGGTTGGAATCTCTTTCATTTAATAATGTTGAATATTGGTGCTCAATGTCTTGTGGCTTATAAGGTTTCTGCTAAAAGGTTCTCTGTTAGCCTGATGGGCTTCCCTTTGTAGGTGATCTGGCCCTTCTCTCTGACTGCCATTAACATTTTTTCTTGTATTTTGACCTTGGAGAATCTGACGATTATGTGTCCTGAGGATAACCTTCTCATCAAGTATTTTACTGGGGTTCTCTGCATTTCCTGAATTTGAATGTTGGCCTGTCTAGCTTGGTTGGGTAAGTTCTCATGGATGATATTCTGAAATATGTTTTCTACATTGGTTGCATTCTCCCCATCTCTTTCAGGTACATCAGTCAGTCACAGATTTGGTCTTTTTATATAATCCCATATTTCTTGGAGTTTTGTTTATTCATTTTCATTCTTTTTTCTCTATTCTGGTCTGCCAGTGTTATTTCAGAAACCCAATCTTTAAGTTCTGAGATTCTTCCCTCTGCTTGGTCTATTCTGCTATCAATACTTGTGATTACATTATGAAATTCTTGCATTGTGTTTTTCAGCTCTATCAATCAGGTCAGTTATGTTCTCTATATTGGCTATTTTGACTGTCAGCTCCTGCAACATTTTATCATGATTTTTAGCTTCCTTGCATTGAGTTAGAATGTGTTCCTTTAGTTCAGTGAAGATTTTTTTTAGACACATTTGGAAACCTAGTTCTGTCATCTCAGCCATCTCAGCCTCAGTCCAGTTCTGAACCCTTGCTGGAGAGGTGATGTGGTTATCTGGAGGAAAGAGGACACTCTGGCTTTTTGAGATTTCAGTGTTCTTGCACTGATTCTTTCTCATCATTGTGGGCTTCTCCATTTTCAATCTCTGAGGTTGCTGACGTTTGGATTTATTTATTTTTTCCTTTTAATGGTCTGGCCACTTTTTCATAGGGCTGCTGTAATTTTCTGGGTGTCTGCTCCAGTGCCTGGTTGCCTTGGATTTTCCAGTACCTGAAGGTATCACCAGTGAAGGCTGTGAAACAGAAAAGATGGCCCTTCCTCTGTGAGCTCTGTTCCAGGGAGGTATGGACCTGTTGCTAGTTCCAACACACTTGTAGGAGGTGGCTGGAGACCCTGCTTGGGAGATCTCACCCAGTCAGGAGGATTGGGATTAGGTACACTCTTAAAGAAGCAGTCTAGTCACTCTTTTGTAGAGTAGCTGTGTCCTACTGGGGTACTCCTTCTGTCCCTGGTTGGCTTGCGCTCTCTGAAGCCTGGAAGCTGGAACCACTAGGTTGCTGAACAGCAAAGATGGCGGCCCACCCATTTCTGGCCTCTCCATACCAGGGAGAATTCAAATCTCTGTTGGGCCGGAGAACACAGAAGGGGGTGACTTGAGGTCCCAGTTGGGATGCCCTGCCAGTGAGGATGAAAAGATTGGTTAAAGAAGCAATCTGGACATGTTTTGGTAGAGCAGATGAGATGTGTTGGGGGATCCCTTCTATCCCTGGTCAATATGGGCTCCCAAAGCCTAGAGACTGGAATGGCTAAGTTGTCCAAACAACAAAGATGGTGGCCTGCCCCTCCCCCGAGGAAACTCTATTCAGTCCCAGGTAGGAGCAACAATGTTGCCAGGGGCTGGCTGGAATTCCAAGTCAGTAGGTCTTATCCTGCAGGATACCCTGGAAGTGGGGCCTGCAGACTGATAGTGCTCTGCCCCCTGGATTCAGCTCCCTTTTCAGGGGTATGTATGGAGGTCCAACTTGTTACCTTGCCTGAGTTGCTGTCACAGCAGCAACTCCAGGGACCCCAGAGCCAGCATATATAAAGCTTCCAGGACTCTGTACATCTGAGTAGCTTCTCTGCCAGGACTTCAAACAGTTCTGTGTGTCAGACTGAAGACCCTGGTGGAGTGGGTTCATAAGAGTATCTCCTGACCCAAGCGTTGCAAAGATCCATGGGAGAAGTGTGGTTTCCTGGGGTCACACATTTACTAAGCACTTCCCTGGGTGGGGGAGGTTCCTGTTGCTCTGCGTTGCTCCTGGGTGGGTCATTGACCTCCTTTTCTCCATTCTCTGTAGGTCAAATTGTTTCCCTGATCAGTCCCAATGCAAGTACCTGGATGTTTCAGTTGAAGGTTCTGTATTATTCACCCCTTTATTCCTCTCTGTAAGAGTCACACACAGTAGTTGCTTCTAGTCAGCCTTCTTGGTCCCACTGAACATTTTCATTGGATGTTCCACAGACAATTCAAATGCAACATGACCAAAATTTAACTTACCATTTCCTTCCAACTACCAGTCCATCCTGTTCCTCCTCTGTATTCTTTATTTCAATTGATAGCACCACCTTCCACTCACTTTTCTTATTCTCAGCCATCCTTCCCTGAGCATATTTTGAGCTGATTTCCTTACTTAATTAAATCCTTCTCACTTTCTTTTATTAACTTCTCCTACATTTTTGGTTTATAGATGACCCCCTTTCTTATTTTCCTAAGTGATTTGCATTGTAAAAAATGTAAGTATAAGCCAGGCACAGTGGCTCACGACTGTAATCCCAGCACTTTGGAAGACCGAGGCAGGAGGATCACGAGGTAAGGAAATAGAGATCATCCTGGCCAACATGGTGAAACCCCGACTCTACTAAAATCAAAAAAAAAAAAAAAAAAAAAAAAAAAAAAAAAAAAAAAAAATTAGCTGGGTGTGGTGGTGCACACCTGTAGCTCCAGCTACTTGGGAGGCTGAGGCAGGGGAATCACTTGAACCTGGGAGGTGGAGGTTGCAGTGAGCTGAGATCGTGCCACTGCACTCAAGCCTGGTGACAGACCAAGACTCTGTCAAACAAACAAACAAACAAACAAAACAGTAAGTGTTCCTTTTCTCTCATGACAAAGGATTTGAGGTGTGAGCAAAAGGCTGCAGTATGAACACACCCTCTTGCACTGAAACTAGTAGTATATTTAGTATTATATTTTGGTATAACTGAATTTTGCAATATAAATTAGCACTCAACAAATGTTATAAAACTAGAAATTTTGTGGTTGACATGTGGCATTTCAAAGTTATTCTATAGCTATACTTAGTTTAGATTGCTAGTTAATATTGTTATAAAAATGGGAAGTTCTAAGTGGAATGTTATAAAATGGGAATTTCTAAAATTTAGAGATAGGTGGTTTGCAGGTAAGTGCCACAAAAAGTATTTACTAAATCCAAATGTATAGCTGGAAAAAGCCTGTATGGGGATAATGGTCAAGGTTATACTTAATTCGCACCAGTAAATTTTAGTGAAATTAGAGAAAATACACTACTGTGAATTAAGTGTAACCTTGACCACTATCCCCAAATGGGCTTAGAAAAGTTAAAAAATCCAAACATTGGTGAGGTTGTGCCTTCTGGGCAGCCAGGCTGCTGCTGAGTTGCTTGCTAAGTCAGAATGTATTCAATTTTAAAATTAAAATTACACACGGTCACACACACATCCCTTCTCTACACACACGTATATGTTCGCACACAAGCCCACACACACACTTGACTACACTGTCCCTCTGCTGATATTTATCTGGAAGAATGTCCACAAGGATCCCAAACGGTATGAGATTCATGAATCCAGTACCATATGAAAGCCAGCCAGCCACCAGCACTGACACTAAGATGTAATCTTGTAGTTAGTAGTGCTACCACTCCTTCATAATAAAATAGCAAATTGAAGCAGTTTTCAAATAGTGTGGGAGACCAAAGGGAAATCATTTCTGCTTCCAGTAAGCACAGAAGGCTATTAATGAGCCACGGATGGCTCCTCTACTACACAGTGCACTTAGTCACTTCCTCCTTCCTGTGCTCACATAAGCTGTGATTATGTTCCAAAGCTGTAGTTTGAAAAATGACTTTGCTTTTGAAAATTTATGGGCTATATATATTTATATGTTTTATTTCTGCTTGTCATGGGGAGTTGAGTATCTGTTATTGACATAAAGTTTATAAAGCACTTTGAGTTTCTAAGGAGAAATGATTACAAAGAAGGGTAAGAACATTAAAGAAGAGTAAGATGGAAGTATTGACCCTACTTTTCCATTCATTTGATTTTTTTTGCATTATAATAATGTGACTTTTAGAAACTCTATGTGCAGGCCGGGGGCGGTGGCTCACGCCTGTAATCCCAGCACTTTAGGAGGCCGAGGTGGGCGGATCACAAGGTCAGGAGATCGAGACCATCCTGGCTAACAGGGTGAAACCCCGTCTCTACTAAAAATACAAAAACAAAATTAGCCGGGCAAGGTGGCGGCGCCTGTAGTCCCAGCTACTCCGGAGGCTGAGGCAGGAGAATGGCATGAACCTGGGAGGCGGAGCTTGCAGTGAGCCGAGATTGCGCCACTGCACTCCAGCCTGGGCCACAGAGCGAGACTCCGTCTCAAAAAAAAAAAGAAACTCTATGTGCAAAGGGGACATAGACCACATGAGGAGATGGTAGTAGACTTATAAGGAAAAGTAGTAAGCATTTTAATAAAATGAATTCATAATACACGAGAGCATGGCTTTTTGAGTCACAGAGACTTGAGTTTGAATCCTTGCTCTGCCACCTGCAATGTGTCACACACTATTCTATAAGCTTTACAACAATTAATTAATCTTTATAATAACTGTATGAAGTGGATGAGTAAACAGAGGTACAGAGAATTTTATAATGAGTAAAGAGAGGTACAGAGAATTTGATACCATGCCCAAGGTCACATAGTCCATAAGTAGAGCCAAAATTAACTGAGATAGGTATTCAGGTTCTTTTCCCCTAGAATCTCTGATAATGTCTTACATACATAGTACATAATAAGAGCTGGAAAATATTAGGTTTTAAAATTTAAAGCATAAAATACACTAGTTCTAAACATGTAGTAGGATGTTTAGAAGTAAATCTTTCATTTATAACATATTATTGTTTCTTTATAACATTTAATTGATTCATTATTCTGCAGAATAAAATACATAAATTAGGTGAGAAGCTACTATTTCCCACCTTATTTGCTTGTGGTACTCATTTGATCCATTTTTAGCAGCAATTTAGATTGAATATCTGCTATATTGTTTGCCATTATATTCTGCTTTAGAATACAGCTGATGCAAAATAAAAGAAGAAAATAAAAGAAAACCAACCTAACCCAAGCATCATTAGGTAATGAGTTATTTTGATATGTATCTGATAAAACGAGTTTTGAAGAAACATAATGGAAGGACATTAAGTATACATGCATTTCAAGTACCATAGGTGGTCCTGATAAATTATTCTAAAATAATTTAGAACAGGTGAAATGAATATAAGCTATAAAATAACACATTTTTAGAATAGCTACAGAGAAGAACAAACAGTTCGTGTCCCCAAACACCTCTGAATTTCATTTTACCTTACAGAGCACACTTGGTTGAGAGTATACACTGCATGAGCAGTATTGCTCTATAATAACTTGATGATTTTGCTGAATTCAGCTTCTAGGATTGAATCTGGACATCAAGCCCAGTCAGAGTATAAATATATCATCACTGCTAGCATTCAGAGCAGTTGGAAGAAGAGGACCCAGAATGAAGAAAAATAAATGAAAATGAGATCAAGAGAGAAAGATGAGATGCAAACAGAACTTATTCACATAACATGGGACAAAGAATGAAGTGAAGTGAATGGTTTATTTTCCCATGAAAATAAAGAAGAAAAATAATGTAACATTCCAAGTGGCAAGGTCCAGCCATTTTGTAAGTGAGAAAAATAGTTATATCTCTGTAGATAGATAGATAGATAGATGATAGATAGATAGACAGATAGACAGATAGATAGATATTAAAAATGCAGTGACATGCAAATATATGACCTTTGCTGGGGATGAAAAATATTTACTATAGCAGTTATTTTCTGTATTTCATGTATTCACTACCAATGAATATTTTCATAGCACATGATGGTTTTTCAAATCTTAAATGTATTATAAATATACCTTGAAATATAAGTTCCTGGTGCCTTCTCAGTTTGTGTTTGTATCACTATCTATAATAAATTACTTTTTGTATGTACTATACTTTTAAGGATAAATCACTTTAAAAATAATGTTTTTTGTAAAAGAAATCTCTGCTAAAGAAGTTTTATTCCTCCTCCTTTTGTTTTCTGAATAGTCAGTCAAATGAACTGAAGAAGGACAAAGTTGATAGAACATTTTCTGAAATGAACTTGAGTCACTGTTGGTAAATACAGATCAGTTAAGGAGTTCAGCATTATAGATAATGCATACAGTATCGTACTACATAGTTAAATGTGATAAAGCAAAATTAATGACTGAGGCAACTGAGTTTCATTTCATCTTTCTTCATGATAACATTATTTGGTATACACACACACACACACACACACACACACACACACACACACACAGAGCAAGTGAATTTATAGGAGAAATCAATTATGTTATTGAGTGTACATCCTCCCCCCTTAGTAACACTCTAATGTATCACAGTATCAGGGAAATGCACCCTAGAGAAAACACTGCTATTCTTCACAGAAAATCCATGAATAACATTATGCAAAAATTAATTTATGATAAATGATTTAAATATAGAACTGAGAACAGCTTATTTAAATGCCATCAGCAAAGAACACCTCACCCGCAAAAAGGAGTCTAGGGATCCATTCTCCATATATTCCACCACAATCATTACTGGTCTGCCTGCAAAAGAGCAAGAGAACACACATGGATTAGAGCAATTACAAAAATATGTGCTGCAGTTAAGAGATACCCAGCTGTGGTAACTAAATTATTTGCATTTTATTAATAGGAATTTCATTTTCCAACCTGCTTCTATAAAAGTGTTCATATTATACATAGGCATCTCTATATTTCTTTATAGCGTTATTTCCTTTTGAGTTCATAAAAAGGACATGAATTACAATATAAATTACAAAGGAATTAGGTACTTCTTTTCCTAAAGCCCTGCAATCACTTGTTTAGATTATGTTCTTTTGTCCTCTAGTTTTCCTTAGAAAACAATCAACAAGCTGAAGTAGGATTTAAGCAGTTATTATAGCTGCTTTTGCAGTTATGGTACAACTTCTAAGGCAGTGCAGCAATTTTGGCTGACTTATATTAGAGTGGGCATTTCTGAAATATTCCAAAGGCAAAGCAGAAAGGAGAAACTCATAAATTCTCTTTAAGAAATTATAAACCATCGGTCATAGTCTGATTTTAAGGGCCTTTAAGCAGAAAAATTTTAGATTGATGAATACTACAAAGCTTGTAGGATTTGTAGTAGCTCCTGATTATGTTTTCATTGGACATAGATTTGATCAACAGAGCAACGATGGCAGTACATGAAAAATAAGTAACTCTGATTTTGTAGTCTGGTACAGAAGATCGGAAACTGAACATAATTTCTTTCCTTTTTTATCATATCAATTGTTACACTGTTACAGTTCCCAATACACCTCTATTAGGTAGAATATTTGACATAAATAACTGATTTATTTCAAAGAAGTGAATGCATTTGTTCTGCCCAATTGCCCAAGTTTAAAAGATAAACTCATTTCAGATGCAGGGGAAATGGTATTCACCTGAAATAAGCATGTATGGCATATTTAGTTTTTACTTCTGTGTTTCTCACCTCTTGTTGGAATTTTTAACTTTTCAATCTGCACTGTGCACAGTTTTTCATTATAAACACGAAGGAGATCTCGAAAGAACTAATGTGTACCATTGATGGAAATATTAGATCTCATTGTAATTCATGTTCATTTTATGAACTCAAAGCCTTGTGGGTTAGAAAGGGTGACTATTATGAATTAGTACAATGTATGCAAATGCTAGACTTTACATTTGAATCTATATTTTAAATAAAGACGTACTAAAGGTTTAATCTATTAATAAAGCTCCCAATTTATCATGCATAAAATTACAACCCAAGGAAGTTTTCCATTTGTAGTGAATATTAACCTATATTCTATAATGTTCCTCGAAGTAATTAATTTTACCCAAATATGAATAAAGAACTTTACTGGCAATTATCGAGGTCAAATGAACTGTCAGCACTCTTGTGGGCAGGGATCTAGAAGATTCAGGTTCTAAACCTTAAAGTTCATCATGAAATCTTTTATTTGGCTATACTTTCAGGGAGCTTGGAGGTAGGACATAGATAGAAACACTGAGGTAGCAAGGTGGGGAAAACAAAAGGTCATTTTTGTACTTAAATATAAAAATTCTGAGTCCAATATTCCATTTTGAATGACAATGGATTCTGAATGTTAATGGGAATAGTTGGGTTATTACAATGACTGCCTGATGTCTTCTTCCCCTGCCTGCAGAGTCACAACTTTTTAATCTGTCTTGACCATTGCTGTCAGAGGAACACTTTTAGTTTGTATTGTCTTTAACAAACATTTATCCTTCCCTTAAGAATGCCAGTCTTATTAGAATAAAAAGAGCTTGCAAGCATTTCACTTGTATTTGTACATGCCATAATTATGTTTCTTGTGCAGATACGGAAATTGAGGGATAGAAAATTAAAGTATTTGTCCAAAGCCAAATAGCTGGTAAGTGGCAGTATCAAGTAGTCTGTCTCAGAGTTTGAGGTCTTAACCGTTATGCTATAGGTGGCTTTCAGAAAGCATTTATAAATAAAAGCTCCAAGTCTCACCCTGTTAGTCAATTCTTTCCAGTGAGGCACCTCATCTTTCCTAACTAGCCTTTGCATCCACGGCTCTACCAGTTGTTATTAGTTCTTCTATTTATTTAATCCTGTCTCCTTCTTCCTTTACTTGTGTAGTCACCTGCCAGGATAATCTCCCAATTTGGTTCTCTCTCTAATCTCACCATCTCTCCCCACTCCCTTAGAATTTATACAACATACCTCTTCCCTAAAAGTCTCTCACAGTGATCGTTCTTATAGTTTAATTTCCATCACATCTATTGTGTACACTATGACATGTTGTGTATGTTTTTATATTAAGTTGTTTTTCTTATTTTCCCATAATGCTTTGTATCCTCATTCACTGGGTTTCTCAAGGTCACTTGCCATGGACCTAATCATAGTAGGTGCTTCATGAAAACAAGTTAACTTTTCTTGATTTTATAATTCCTAAGAAACTAACTCTGGAGTATTTCAGCAGGATCTGATTTATGTGAATACACAGTACTTCGAAATTAGTTCTATCTATAACTTTTTGGGAGATACTTTAGGCAATCTTAAAATTCATCAGTGATAAGTTCTATCTTCTCATTAAGAACAATAAAGAATCAAATGAAGACTTCCCTGGGTTCCTGTGAATTAGAAGTTTCACATTTGAACTCTTAATCTTTTGTATTTTGTGTAGTAGCATCAACTGAGAACAGCTGTTAATTGAACTAAGGTTTTTTTTTTTTTTTTTTTTTTTTTTTTTTTTTTTTTTTTTTTTTAATAGCTACTGCTCCATCTAGCCGGTAATTAATTTGTTTTGGTTTTCAACAGGGAAGAACCTAGTCATACTGTGAAGATTATAAGCAACTTTACAATCCATTATTACATTTTATTATCTAGAAAATAGATAAGTACAAGGGAAATTATGGAAATTAGGATGTTAATCTTTAAATCTGTTTTAGGTGAGAGAAGTCTATTGGCAACAGTGTTTTTCGGTCTTTTCCAATTTGTAAAAATTATATATTGCATTATTGTTCTTGGAAGATATATTTGGAAGTAATTTATTATCTCTTTCTAAATTTTCAAAATGCTACACCTTATTTCCTTTTGTACAATTTTAGCCAGTCACCCCTTGTGCCTCATGTCACAGAATCATCTTAGTATTTGCATCATACTAAAGTCAGCAGACAAACCAGGCTTCTTGAATTAGTCAATTCTTGAAATCCCCAGATCACTTCAAGTCTCATGTATTTGATTTAAGAGACTTTCAAAGATACTTTACAAGTCACCAAAATGAATTTCTTAGGTTTTCCTTCATAAATATCCCAGAAATGGTTATATATTTTCAATGGCATTTGAATGAAGATACTCTAAGAAATCAGTTACTGATATTCTGGAGACAATGGATTGCAAAAACCCCTTATCATCCTTTTCTGTTATAGACACGAAAAATTATTTCCTTACATTAAGACTTTAAGGGAGTATTGACTAATATATAGTTTTCAAATGTTCCCTAATACTTCTGATGATTTTGATAAAGGTGGTGTGGATAAACTATATAACCATAAGACTACACTTTTCTCATGCTGTTGTTAAAGAAAACAAAATAATTCTTTAAATGTTCCATAGATACCCTGTTTAAAGTATTTTGCCAGTGAAATCCTTTTTTTTTTTTTTTTTTT